>NC_058375.1:163635439-163802939 GCF_018350175.1 Felis catus
ATGCTAGATGGTGAGCTCTCGGAAGGAAAAGTTTCTCATCTTTGTCTCACAGTGCGCGGTACATGGAATATAGGAAATGTAGGAGTATCAGTAAATATTTGCTGAATTAGAGAAGGAATAATAGGCCAGAAAACTGCAAGGTTGAGGTGCCTCTGAGTTTTGTTTTATTTTGTTGGTTGGTTTGTTTACCATGTGAAAGCGTTCGAGTGTGGCAATTATTTTATCCCTTCAAGGTGCAAGCTCATGATGCAATTCAATGAGAAATTTTGAGGCTTAAAATCAAAGGCACAAGGATGCCTCTATTCCCTCTATTCACTAAATTTAGAGATCACAGGACAGAAATTTGGGGTTTTGGAGAAGCTTTGTATGCATGGGCTAAGACACCCTAAGTGACTATTTGATCTTAGGCAGGGTACTCACTGACTTTGGACTGTCAAATATCATTGGACACCAGGGAAAATGCACAACAGATCATCACGAAGTCGTCTTCCCCTCCCTAGACTATGATGTCTGCCTCTCCCAGAAGATATACCCAATTCTGCTCATCTGTGAGCGGGGCTTCTAGATAATGCTGAGAGGTAAGCTACTTAACTTTACTGACCTGAGCTTGGCAAATAAAGAGTGATGTGATCACTGAAGTAGACACATAAGGATGAGAGGCAAAACATGAACATACAAAGGAGGCTGGGGCTGCACCATGACAGGCTTCAGGTGCCGTGCTGGGGGATCTGGGCTTGAAGGACAGCGGACAATAGGAGGCTACGGCTGGCGTTGAGAAGTGGAGAGATGCTTTGTGTTTTAGCTTAAGAACTCCGGCCACAGTGTGGAAACTGGGTTGGAAAGGAGGAGAGCCAACGTACAAGAGTGCTCGAGGAGGGATGGGCTAAGAGGGGTGTTGAAGAGGTTGGATTTTGGATTTGGGAAGGTAGAGAAAGCTGTGTAGACAGCTGTGTAGGCACCTGTGCAGACAAAGTGCCATTTATGTGACAGGCAGCGGGAGAGATAATGCTGATGGTCAGCTTTGATTTCTTGGGACATATTCTTAATTAAGAAAAAGTCCTGGACTTATATATGTGTGCACTCACATTGGAGCCAATCTAGGGTAGTGGCTGAGAGCTCAGGCTCCACATTGCACTCTCAATTCTTCATTAGCTCTGAGATCTTGGGTAGCTCACTTGACCTCTTTAAGCCTTAATTTCCTTGGCTGTACCTCCCAAGGTCATGGTGAGGATTAATGGCACGACACATGTGAGGGTGCACATCCTGGGGCTTCGTAAGCGGCCAGGAGTAGATTAGCATTGGCTATTATCACCAGAGAGCTTTGGGTTTGCTCCAGCGGCCATCTCCTCAAACCTTCCGACTACATTTTCATTCTAGAAAGATACATTTAGAAGACTCGGGCTTAGACTCTTTGGCCAGAGCTGGATCTTTAAAAAAGCTAGATGACAAAAATAAAAGTTAAAAGCCACTATTACAATAAGAGTTTAATCCTTAGAAACCCAGAAACAATTAAATGAAGCTATTTGGTTAAGTTAAATGCAGTTCTTTGAAATGAGCTTCAATGCACGGCTCACTACTCAAAGGTTCCAGAGAACTCCAC
The DNA here is from genome assembly GCF_018350175.1 of Felis catus. Lineage (NCBI taxonomy): Eukaryota > Metazoa > Chordata > Mammalia > Carnivora > Felidae > Felis > Felis catus. Next base: position 163,637,040 of record NC_058375.1, read on the forward strand.
TTGCCTGCTTGAGAAGCCGCAAACAAGGTCAGTATTGATAGCTCACGCTTCAGTGAGTGTATCAATTTAAAGCTTCATCAGTGATTCTCACTCATCTGCAGCCCTGCGTGGCTGTTGTCTTGTAAGAACGGGGTGACTTACGAACCTATTAAGTAACTTCTTCACTTGTGCTCTAATGAGCTTATTGTTTCCCTGGAAGAACACAAACACCTGAGAACAAGCCACAAATAAGAGGGCACAGACTTCCGTGCGCCTTACCGAGAGGCAGTGTGTGTTTTGATTCTCTGTCCTTCCCAGTTGCTTTGCCAGCCTCGCCCGGTCGGTAGGCGTTTTGTAACAGGTCCTGAGAAGGGCTGTCAGGGTCCCGCTGTCCCCTTCAAAGGGCTTGGATCACAGCTGACTCATCTACCGTGTAGGGCACACGTGTGGAATTTGAATATTGGACACTTGCTTATCTACTGTTCCCCCTGCCGCTGGCGGAAAGCCCACCCACAAGGAGGGCATCCTGGGCACGCCAGCCAAGAAGTTCTCCTCGAAGCCCTTCTCAAGTAGGAAGGCTCTGGTCCTGTTTCTCTGCTATCATAATTCAAGCTGAGTGTCCCGGGTCCTCTCTACCCAGTATCGTTGGCGAGAGATGAAGGATTGAAAATCAGACCCTTAGGGTTTGGGCCCAGCACTCTCCACGGAGGGACAGCGGGTAAAGAAAATATTATATATGTTGATACTTGGCACTCTTTGTTTAGGGAACAAACCTGATCAGGTTTGAGGGCCGGGGGTTGGAAGACGACAGAGAGCAGTGAGCTAAACGGTTCTATTTCGGAAATGCAGAGGAAGCTGGGGGGCGGAAAAGGGCAGATAGGAAGGGGTAGAGAGCCAGACACGGGAGGAGCCTGGCGCCTACTCAGAAAGAGGGTCGTTGAGAAGCCTTTTGAGGTTATCGGAGGATGTTTAGGAATATCTAATGCTCAACTTCAAGTGTCCTCCCTAGCTCACGTTTCCAACGTTTCAGAAGTTACTTGCCTGAGGTCAATAATAAAGGCGATGGGCGGGAGTACCCAGAGTCTGGGGAAGGGGAGAAGAAGCAGATGGAAGAGAAGAGCCCCAAAAGACAAGGAGTGAGGGCCGTCAAGAGGACCCCAAACTGGCCACGGGAACATCAACCCTTGGGAATTTTCAGAAATCATGGGAAGGATCTAGACGTTCCAGAGGACGTGGGAGAGAAAGCTAGAAGGACTTTCATTTAGTGTACAGAGTAGCCTCAGCTGAGACACGGGTCCACACACCGCAGGGAACGACAGCCATCTGTCACTAACGTCCTCCAACGCGTTGACTCTCTGTGTAGGTTTTCACGTATCTCGTCTTCAGTGAGTTTTCTTTGTGAAGATCGACCCCCTCCGTGGGCCGTGAAAGAGAAACCGGGTCAAACAGAACACTGGGAAAGTAGGAATTGGAACAGTCAGGGCTTCTTACACTTATTGGAACTCATTTCCTGCTTTGTATCCTCCATGTGGCCATTGTAGGGGTGGGAATGGGAACTGCCCCTGGGGGGGTAATGAGACCCCTCCCCATTACTGGAGGGCTCACGCGGCGCCTGAGTGACCAGTTGACCCAGAGCTGTGCAGGGGATTCACGTCTCAGGGAGAAGCTGGACAGATAGGCCTTCAGGCCCTTTAAACACTGAGCTTCCACCAGGGGGAGGACTTAAAACTTGCAGAGGAGTTTGAAATATTCCAAATGTCTGTGGCCGTTTCTAAAGAATGTATATTTAGCCCTTTCTACGGCTCCAGGTTAATCTGTTCCAGCTTATGCTAATTATGTTCTCATTATTTGGAGGAAGGAAAGGAGACTTGGACCCTCTCCAAGGGGTGGGGGTGGCAAGCAGCTCATGCTATACGCTGGCAAAGGGGAACATTTGGCATGCTGGGGGGGGGACCCTCTGAGTGCCCACGGGACTGGGGAGGTGCAAGGGACCTTTTGGTCCATGCGCGGATCCCATGGCAATGCGGGCGATTCTGAAGGCACATTACACCTGTTTGCAGAGGTTTAGAAGGCGGTGGCTGGGGCTGAACCACAGCCATCAACCCCCGTAGGGTGTCTTCTGTGGGGTCTCAGGAACTCTGGAGCCTGAGGAGCTAGGAGGAGGGAGACAGGAGAGTGTGGCTTCATCAGTAGGAGCCGTCATAGTGTCTCTTGATAACCTACTATTCTCTCTTCTGTTGAGAAGTCGCTGCAGGCAGGCACAAGGTGGGGAATCACAGCTTGCTCACGCTGCAACCGAGCCGGGCAGAGAAAAATGCACGTTTACAATCTGGCCCTTCAACTGATTTCTTTTCTCCGCGAGCCCCCGCTCATAGTGTCAGGGCGAAAGACGTTTTTCACTCAGTCCAGTTTAAGGCTTAGTCTGATCCAATAATTTGCACATAGGTCGTTCTATCTGCTTCTTCCCTCATGTGGCTTCTCGGTGAGTATACGTGACCTCAGGGCACCGGAGAAGACAGGCGCTCAGTGTCACACGGTGGGGGGGGGGGGGGCGGCACCCCATCCACTGGCTGGGCCACAGCGGCATCCGCTTCCGCCCGTCTGCGTGAATCTTGTTGGCATTTGCAGGTACAGCCCTTGGGGGCGTGGCCCGTCACGTGGGCACGCTCCCGGTCCCGGTCTGGGCAGGAGTATGGAGGGACCCCTGCCTTCCGACTCTGCCTCTCCTGGGCCTAACTTGCTTCAGGACCCTCTGCAGCCTGGTGCCAGCTCTTGGTCAGGCCCAGGGACGGCTGCCGGATTTAGTCAATAAAAATACAGGGCATCTCCTTAAACCCGAATTTCAGATAAACAGCGAGTAATTCTTCTAGCGTAGAGTATGTCCCAAGTATGACATGTAATATTGTTTGTTGTCTATGTGATGTTCAGATAGAACTGGACATCGTGCATTTGCATCCAGCTACCCTTCTCCCGGGTCCAGTATCCTCGGCCACAAGGACTGTGGCTCCTGATGAGGGAGTCCTTTTGGCCGACGCACCAGCTACACCTTCAGGAGCCTTCTGTGTCCTTCGCAAGGCAGAGGCTAACACCGAGATACGTCTTGTGCCCAAAGGAGTCAGGGATTCCCTGGGGGAGCTGAACCCAGGCCTTTCTGGCTAAATAACTACTCTAGGCTGTCATTTCTCCCCGAGGCGGCCACCCAGCCTGATGCCAGGGAAGTCTGTGAGCACCATGGGTGTGGGTCAGCCCTTGGTGTGACTGCCCTCCCCACCCCTCCCCTGCCCTCCCCATCTCTCTCCTTCTCTTCACCAAATTCCCCAGACAAGAAGCAAGGAGTTTCTCTTTTATTTCCCCCATGTCATATCCTTCCTACCATAGTGTAGCATCCGTGCCTCATGCCCGGCTGCCATAGCAGAGAGAACATTTTCTTTGTGCTAAAGGAGGGCTCAGTGACTTCCATTCTCCAGTCTTGGTTCCCGTTTTGCTCAAAGCAGAAACGAAGGAGATGTAGAAAGCACCCACTCGAGGTCACAACCTGGCTTGCATGGTTGTCCGTTTGCCACACGGAATGTCTGATGTTTCTGCTCTTTTGTCTTGCATTCCTTCCGTATCAATCCCGTTCCCCGCCCTGGGTGAAAGGACACCACCCGCCGATCGCACAGATCACGAGCTCCGGAAAGCTCCAGAAAAAGAGCGCGGTGTCTCCTCACTGTATTCACTTCCTAAGGTACTGGCCGACACAGATGCTTCTCCCTTGAGCTGGGCACCCGCCTCCTCCCTTTACCGAGAGGCTTCTTGTCGTATGAACTTCCGTGACGGGAGAAGTTGACTTGGTCTCCTGAAATCTCCAGGAGATGAATTCATTTCTGCGCAAGAAAACATTTAAGTTTTGCGTTGGGGTATGAAATTTCCCAAAGACCCAGAAAGGTAAATGAAATAAAATAGTAGCGTGCAGGAACTTCCAGCTAGGTAAGATTGTTTAGACAGGATCGTATAAACTTCAAGTTTGTAAAGACAGCAATCAATTTTAAAAGAGATGAGAAAATTATCTGCCGCCTTTTGCTCTCAGTCAAAACATTTTCTCTGTATTTTCTGCCCGTATTTTAGGCTGCAAGCTCTGCCTCTCTGAAGTAGATAATCTAGCTCCAAGGATGAAATTACATTATTGGAGAGGACCCAATTGGGGGATGTAGAGAAGGGCAATTGTGTACACAGGATGAATTCCGTTTTTGACTTCCTGAAATGCCGTTGGCAGGTCGAGCACTGGGGAGAAGAAAATGCACTTCTGTTAGTTTGAAAATGAAATCATTGCTGGCCCCAGGTAATCTGTGTCTCCGCTGGCCTCCCCGGCTTCCTTCTGCTCTAAGTGGACCCGTTGCTCCAATCCGTGTGATGACCCGGAGCGGACTCGGTAAGACTGCTCACACAACCCATCAGTCCTGTGTTCTCAAGTCCGTGCTTGGAAACGGCCCGCGCCTCGCACTTTTTCTTCTTTAGTTCCGAAAATCTTTCAGGTTGGAGGGCAAAGGGAGAGAGAGGATCAGGGGCAATCTCCGCATACACTGGCTTCACAAAGAGGTGGAGCGATCCGGCCTTCGGCCAGCGGGGGGCAGAGCTGTGTCCGGACCTGGGCAGCCCGCGCTCTCTCGCATCACCTGCGGCACCACACCGCCTTCCTTCGGCTGATTAACAACAACAACCCACCCTACGTTCTGGGATCAAGAATGTCGTAAAGTTTAAATTGGCCTATCTTGTAATTAACTACATTTTAAGGGTTTGGAGGTGGGCTAAGCACCCCGCTTCAACATATTAACCATTTCACAGGGAGGAAGGGGAGTTGAAACAGAAGACAAAAAGGGGAAACATGTTCTTTATTTGGGGGCAATGAAAACGGTTTCAGTGCTATTGGATTCTAATGGCCCAATTTTTATCTAGAATCTGTGCCTCTGGAAACAAAACCCTTAAAAAGGAGTCAAAATTATTTTCATGGACTTTTTAGGTGAACCTCAATAACGGGTATAGAAAAGTTACCTATTCATGGCTATTTTTATATGCACTGGGTTTCCTTTTCATAGTCTTTTCTGAGAAACACTTTCTGCATCACCGTTTGTTTCAGTAGAAGGAAGATCCAAACACTCTGTGTCCAGAGTTAAACCCCTCCCTTATCTGATTGTATTTCTAAGAACATGGATTACTTCTTTTTTGCCTCCTGCTTCCAAATTGGACCACCTAACACAGCCTCACTGCTGTTGGTTTGGGCTTTTGTTTATGATTTACTGATTTTCAAAGCTTGACCCCTTTTTACAAAAGCGACTCAAATGCTACTTGCTTCGTCAAGCTTTACCCCAGCTCAATTTCTACTCCGCCCTCTGCAAAACGGACCTTTACATCCTCAGTGTCCCCATGGAATGTTCTTTGTAGTCCTAATATACTTAATAAAGAGCCAGCATGTGGAAAAGTTGCCACTTTGTCAAATGCACTTCACTTCATTATTTCACTTAATTATAGCTCGTGTAACATTCTGCATTCTTCCTTGCCTTGGCATTTAGCGCTTTCATTGGAATGTAAGAACCTTAGCCGTGAACTTTAATTCCATATTTTGTTTTTGTGTGCTCCACTGTATTATGTGTTGCTCACGGTAAGTATCCCAAATGATATTTATTGGCACTGAATTGATAGCGTGGTCCACGCCGGCCAGAATGGATTAAATTCCTAAATGTCAATAGATTGTTCCTTGTCCTCAGATGAAGGCTCTGGTCGTGACCCAGCAGGCACCGCTTGCCTCAAATTCCACCTCCGACTTTGAAGTCTGGCAGCCACCTCGGAGCATTAATAGGCAAAGCTGTGACTTGCTGGGTAATAACACACTGCCTTGGAATAATCATTTTCAAATGAATCAACAACAGCAGCTATTTGCCTGATCTAATTAGCATCACCTTTTTTTGAACGAGCGGAAAAAGGTTGGCATATTCTGTATGATGCAACATGCAGCAAATTATATAGACAAGGCAACATCACAGGGTCAGGCACTCACCTCCGTGGCTGAAGGCTTTCTGGCAGTCTCCCCCCGCCCCCCTTCCTACACTAACTCAATAAATGGCTTGTATCGTTTCAAGGATGAGAACCAAAAGGAACTCCTTAATTTGAAATGTAGTCCAAATATGCTTTCTGTATTTAAGGAGACTTGCTTCACAGGGGCATTGCAAGAACAAAGGTGAAATTCTCTGCACGGTCAAGAATATTCGGGAAGCAATTTAACCTGAATGAGAAGTCAGACCCGCTTATTTAGCTGTCAGGAATGCCGAGACAGAACAGTGTTACCCTCTCGTCCATCCTAAGAGTTAAGAGGGGAGGTTTTTGTTTCCAAAGTCTGGGCTGGAGACACCCCCCCCCCCGGGGGACGGGCTCGAAGGGAAGACGGACGGAAGGGATGGCTCCATTTCTATGCAGAATGAGAACCTGAAGGAGGATGTGTGCACGGGGAGCACAGTCTGCTAATGGCTAAACATAGTGCTCTCCGTCACTTGGAAGGCGCAGTGGGACCTTGGGTTGAGGAAAGCTGACAAAGGTTTTGGGGAGGGAACTCCAAGGCAGTGGTATGCTACAGCCAGCTTGTCCAGGCACATCTCTGCCCAAAATATCGTCAAGGTAGACTGAGAACTGTCCTTTTCCCATGTCTTTGGGACTGTGTAAGCCCCCCCCACCCCAGACTCCTGGGAGACCGTAAGATGAGGAAGGGCCCTCCGTGCTGACCAAAGCCGAATGCTCTATCCACCCTGGTGGGTTTGAAGCCGGACGTAATTTGGTTTCGAAAACCCAAACGTGGGCTTAGGAGGCAGACTCCTTGCATTCATAAACCTGGACCTGCCACTCGCTAGGTGGGCCAAGTGCCTAGCTGCCTCATCTTTCACCCGGGAAAACTGTAGTATCTGTGAAGTCGCTGTGAGGGACAAGGAGCTAACACACGTGAAGCCTTTAGAGCAGGGCTTGGCATAGATTAAGTACCATCCAAGTGTTCCTTCTCCCCGTTGCTGCTGGGGTGGGGGGGTGCTGAAGCATATTTGTATATGCTGCGTTGATCATTCTATTCCAGTCTGTGTGTCCATATTTGTATACGCCGCATTGATCATTCTATTCCAGTCTATCCATGCTGTTGATTTCGGATGGTTCATTCGTAGAGGGTAAGTGTGTCTACATCTCTTTCTCTGTGCCTTCCCGTTACCTCTGTGCCCTCCCAACACTTCCTATTACAGCCAGTGGTGAATGTGTCCGTTTCCTAAGTCCTCATCGCTGTACCCCCCCCCCCCCCCCCCCCCCCCCCCCCCCCGGTTCCTGACACGTAGGATAGGCACGCCACCAACAGGTTTTAGGTTGAATTGAATTTAGATCTGTTTCATGGCGTTCGGCAGAGGATTCAGGCTTCGGTCAGGACTTTCTGGTGAGGCTGACGGTGAACAAAACAAAGCCAGCCAACAAACCAATCACGATTATCTGTTGAAGGGTTTGACACACTACGGCTCCTTGGTCAAGAGGAAACAGGGCCGGAAGGAAGTTACTGCCAGAAGGTCACATGGATCTTCAGAGGCAGAATTGGCTCCCTGCTCCCTTCTCCACGTTGGAGAACAGCTCATGCTTTTCTCTGTAGAGGGAGCAACCCAAGCCCAGAAGACCTTTGTCAAAGCAAGAACTCAGAGGAACCCCGGGTTGCCTGTGGAACCAGATTTAGGGGGCAGGGGACAGCTGTCTCACGGTAAGAAGAGATTTCAGCGGGGACTGAAATTGTTAACTAGAGCAGCCGATGACCTTTTCTCTCCTCCTGTGGTTCGGGGAAAGCCCCTAGCCGAAAGACACGTTTCTTCAATTCAGACCCTTCCTATGAACTTCGTGCCTTAACAGTTAACCAAGGAGCTTTGACACAGCAAAGTCCGCTTTGCTTACCAAATAAAACCAAAATGCGTTTGGAAAGACAAAGGCTACATGGCAGGGGTTGGTTTTCTGAATTAATATTCCAGGATTAAGAGGAACAGTGATTGGACAGAAGATCCTGTGCTTGATTTTTTTTTTTTTAAATTGTTTTTTTAACACTTATTTATTATCAAGAGACAGAGAGACACAGAGCATGAGCAGGGAAGGGGGAGACAGAGAGGGAGACAAGGAATCCAAAGCAGGCTCCAGGCTCTGAGCTGTCAGCACAGAGCCCGACGCGGGGCTCGAACTCATGGACAGTGAGATCATGACCTGAGCTGAAGTCGGTCGCCTAACCAACTGAGCCGCCCAGGCGCCCCATCCTGTGCTTGATTTTTACATATGTCACCTTGTTCAATATTCACAGAAGGCTTAGGAGATACGCTATCGCTTTTTTTTCATTTTACAGAGGAAATGAGGGTGAAAGAGACGCTAATGGGCTCGTCCGAGGACATACAGCCACAAGCACCCAGGCTTTGACTTCTTCTTTCAGACCCCAAGTGCCCTGGCATCCCCTCCAAATATTACAGTTTCAAAGTCAAAGAGTGAGCCAACTTGGGCCACAAAGGAATAGGAGTAAATAAACACGATGACTGAGGCTGAAATGAATTCACTTAACTCTTAAATAACGGTCCCAGAAAGTAAGGAGTTCAAAATCCACACTCTGATTTTCAAACAGTTGAAAATTTCTGTCTATCAAGGTTAAAATTATGGCATTTAAAATGCCAGCGTTAAAAGGAAAAAAAAGGAAAATGCTGCGTAAAATTAGCAAAAGAAAGAGGACCATTAAAACAGCAGGAAGGAATAAAACCCAGAAAGCATGAAACAAGATGAAATCAGCCAGTTGGCTTAAACTTACAGTTTTGACTGTGGGGAAAGGCCAGGCTCCCCTTCTCCCATTTAACTATCAATCTAGACCAAGGGACAGAGAAAGGTTAGAAGCAAAAGAGCAAGGAATTATCTTAAAACACAAGTAAAGGCGGCCAAGGACATGGCATCATTAATAGCAAATGCTGTAGAAATCAAAGGAAAAACAAAGCATGAAGCAGAGGACAGCTTTTAAATGAAGGTTGGAGTCTCCACTGAAGATATAATAGAGGCGAGTCTTATGCACAATACTAGGGAAAGACATTAAAATGCCATCTTCAAAACCCTGACTTATCAAGTAGGCACAAAACAAACTATAACGTAGTTTAGCCCAATCTCCCAAACCACAGATCCTGCTGGGTTAGCAACATTAGTTTAGACCCTTGGCCAACATATCCTCCTGCCCCGGGGGCCTAAACCCTACAAACAGTTCCAAGGGGTTTCTTTATTTGCTTCCTTCCTTTCCCCTTCTTTGTGACGCCTGTAAACACACCGCACAATTACAAAGTCGCAGCCGCACGCAATATTGGAGCAGAGACACCCTGTTAAATCCGTTCCTGACAGCTGCGAGCCGCTTTTAAATTTCAATTATAAGATCAACAACTGTAACCGCTAGCAGACCGTTACCACCCAGGGTTCAGGGAGTTCTGGGGCTAGAGCAAGGCACCTGGAGAAAGGAGGCCTGGCTGGGAGGGCCTCCTGATCTCCCTACCTGGCCAAAGGATAGACTCGAGAGCGAACTCGCAAGGCCCACACCCCAAGCAACCTTAACGCTTGGGGCTGGAGCCTGTGCGAACAGTCAGACCGGATCCCTGACTGCTGCTTGGGTTTCATTTCACCTTGCTTGAACTTGGAAATCAGCCTCATGCTGGAAGTTGGGAAAGACAAAGACGCGGTATTCCCTGTTAGTTCTCAACTCAAGGAAGTACTCCAAAAATTCTGCTGTAAAGACCAGGCCTTGTTCTTTGCAAACGTGAGCATGATGCTGCCCCCCAGCAAGGGCAGCCGGCAAGGTCCCCCATTGCCCGAGGCTCTGGTTTGCAGTGCGAGGCCGCACGCACACAAAACTGCTGCTGGGCTCCCTGGGCCTTTACCCTTGACCACAGCAAGTGGGGGTATTACCTGGTTCACGCCAGTCTCCACCTGTGTTCATGCCTGCTGGGTCTTAGCCAGACCGAGCTCCTGACAGTTTTTAAGTTCCAGAGCTGAAAAGGCACGCTTCCGCCCTAGAGTCTCTCCGCCCATCCCAATCCACGCCAGGTTCCTTCCGTTTAGGACTTAAATGAGACTGACTCCCATCTCGGGAAGGCTGGCCTGAGTTTTCCGGTGTAAAGTCCAATTAGCAAGTTTTTTTTGAGCTTCCGCAGAGATCTGGATTCTTCAGGGTGCTTAGAAGTCATAGATAGAAAATTAATTACCCAGCGGCTCCTGGGTGGCTCCGTCGGTTGAGCGTCCGGCTTCGGCTCAGGTCATGATCTCACAGTTTGTGAGTTCAAGCCCTGTGTCAGGCTCTGCGTTGACCGCTCAGAGCCTGGAGCCTGCTTCGGATTCTGTGTCTCCCTCTCCCTCTCTCTCTCTCTCTGTCTCTGCCCCTCCCCTGCTCATGCTCTGTCTCTCCCTGTCTCAAAAATAAATAAACATTAAAAAAAATAAAAAAAGAAAATTAATTATCCATTCCCCTATTTTTTGGTCATAGTTATAACGTACGGATGCATACCTCCCTTTCAGAAACCATACATTCAAAAGTGTTGCATTCCAAATGCTTTATACACCTTCCCCCAGAGCGGATGTGGCCATTTGCAGACCTTCCTCAAAGGAACAGCCTGTGACTGCCACATTCACATCAAACCCTGGCCACCCATATTCGTCCCCTTGAGAACTCTGAAAAGCCACATTTCACAGATTCGGACTTTTATAAAGAGGTCCTACTAATTAGCCTGGCTCCCTAAGCCTCGGGTTTAAAAAGGATCTGGTTTAAGAGGAGTGTAAAGGTACATGAAGTGTTTTGAAGTTTTCAGGTTTTCAGGCATTCTTGTTGGCTCTACTCAAGGTCTTTGCCTGCAGAAACACCAGGAGACCAACGCTGGTTGCCATGGTTGAGATAAACTGAAGAGATTATAGTTGGGATGGGGGGGGGGGGTCTTTGAAATAAGCTTGTAGAGAGCACTCCAGTGTTAGCCCTCAGATATTTTCTTGCTAAATTTATGTTTATGGCTAAATTTACGTTTATGGTTGCAGTGAGAACTTGCAAATTCCTGTGTGTGTGTGTGTGTGTGTGTGTGTGTGTGTGTATGTGTCACATCGCAGCCAGATGTATTGTCACACAGCACTCCTCCAATGACCCAGGGAAGCCCTTTACTGTCTTTGTGAGAATATGCCTCGCACATTTTATATTACTCCAAGGATTTGCTTTAACAGGACCTAACCTTTGAAAACAGTATCTTTCAGTGCCTAATTCACATTTGCCTGAAAATGCAGTGTAATATTCCACAAAAGATACCCTTATTGAGCTCTAGTCTACATGTCAATATTTTGATAACTAGGCCACATTTTTAAACTTTTTTTTTTTAACAGACAAAGGGAAAGAGAGCATGTGCATACGCAGGAGAGTGGCAGAGGGAGAGAGAATCTCAAGCAGGTTCCACACCCAGAGTGGAGCCCGACGTGGGGTTCAATCCCAGGACCCTGGGATCATGACCCGAGCCGAAATCAAGAGTTGGTTACTTAACCAACTAAGACACCCAGGTGCCCCCCAAAATCTTCACCTGTGTCTGACCCACAACAGCTCATCTTAAATATCATCTTATTAAAAAACTGTAGGGGCATCTGGGTGGCTCACTCAGTGGAGCGTTCAACTCTTGATATTGGCTCAGGTCCTGATCTCATGGTTCCTCAGATCGAGACCCACGTCGGGCTCTGAGCTGACAGCATGGAGCCTGCCTGGGGTTCTCTGTCCCTCTCTCTGCCCCTACCCTGCTCATACACTCTCTCTCAAAATAAATACATAAACTTAAAAAAAAAAAACAACACAACAAAAAACTGTAAAGTAGTTTGGCAATAAAGATTTGAAATTCAAATGTGATAAAAATGGATAAAGATTATCTTTCACAGTAAGCAGGAGTTGTTAGATAAATAGCTATTAGTAACACAGGTATAACAATCTGTCATCTACAATTCCAGACTCCAAAACTTTAAAGTTTTGGAAAATTATTTAGCAGCAAAACCTGACCCAAATCAATACAAGGCTACTTACATCTTTATTTATTCTACTTCTTGTGAATATTCATATGTTTCCCCATGGAAGTATTAATGTGCTGATAACGGAGTGCTGCCCATACCCTGTTAGGGATGTTATATAAGTGTATGCACCACATTACCTTTCTTTTTTTTCAGGTTTATTCATTTTGAGAGAGAGGGAGAGAGAGAGTATGTGTGCAAGAGAGAGTGGGGGAGAGGCAGAGGGAGGGAGAGAGAGAATCCCAAGCAGGCTCCACGCTGTCAGCATGAAGCTGGTCTCAGGTCTTGAACTCATGAACCATGAGCTCACGATCTGAGTGGAAATGGAGTTGGACGCTTACCTGTCTAGATAATTTGAAATTCTGAAACATATCTTGTCCAAAGGTTTTCCAATTTTTTAAATGTTTATTTATTTTTGAGAGGGGGAGGAGGGGCAGAGAGAGAGAGAGAGAGAGAGAGAGGGAGGCACAGAATCCGAAGCAGGCTCCAGGCTCTGAGCTGTCAACACAGCCCGACGCGGGGCTCGAACTCACGAACTGTGAGATCGTGACTTGAGCCAAAGTCGGACGCTTAACGGACTGAGCCACCCAGACGCCCCTCTTGCCCAAAGGTTTTAGATAAGGGATTTGGGGCCTGTAAAGTCATACCGTAGTCGATGCCGTTACATTTTTCTTCAGGGCTCGACCTCACTGTTGGTTCTTACTGTGAGATCCCAGCCGTGCACAGAAAATTTTTGTATAACATCTGCACCCGCTTGCGGTGAGAACGGGGTCTATTCCCTGGAAAGAATTTTCTTGTCAGTTTCCTGTCGTTGCAACGACTGGGTGTTTTACCCGCATCCTCAATTCAGTCCGACACGCATTGCTTGGCGTTCTGTCCCAGCACTGTGCTGCTACCATGAGGGACGCAGGAGTGAGCAAGACACTACCAGCCACTTACAGCAATCTCGTTGGGCGGTTTTGACATGTAAATACTACTCATCTATAATGACCCGTTGAATGCCAATAAAGGGCAGAGTTAGAAACAAAATGCTAAGGGACCAAAGAGGAAGAGTAGTACATGTGGAGGGAGGCTTCCCAGAGGAGGTGACCTTTGAGCTTCTGCATTTGTGCCTTTCCCAGGATGTTGAAATTTTCCCATGTGAAGAAGGGAGAGATGCTAGTTCAAAGATTTTCACTGGCCAGAAGACCCTTGACCTTGACCTTTTTTTTTTTTTTAAAGATGCTACTCTAGGGGCGCCCGGGTGGCTCAGCCACTTGAGCTTCCGACTGCGGCTCAGGTCATGATCTCACGGTTCGTGAGTTCGAGCCCCACGCCGGGCTCTGTGCTGACAGCTCGGAGCCTGGAGCCTGCTTGGGATTCTGTGTCTCCCTCTCTCTCTACTCCTCCCCCACTCATGCTCTGTCTCTCTCTCTCCTTCAAAAATAAAAACATTAAAACACATTTTTTTAAAAGAGGCTACTGTATAACCAAAGAAAAAGTTTCAAAGCAGGATTACAAAAACTGAGGTATATTTTCATGTTTACTTTGAATGCCTTTTGCACAGAAAATCCCACGTCCTAAATTTGTAGTCATGGGCTGTGTTAGATTGCAAAAAATGTTTATATCTAGTCTTCTACAGGAGTGGTCTGGTTTAATGAGGTATAATGAACACCATCCTGGAATCCCATCAGTCATCCTGTGACTGAATGTATTGACTTATTTGGAGAGGAGATAAATGTCTAAGCATAAGAGCCCATATGAAAGCGAGACCAGTACGAAATAAAAACTCTGGAGTCCCCCGGCATCTGTTGCCTGCCTTCCCCCCACCCCCAGCTTAACCCTACGGTGGTTTGAAGGAAGCCAGGCAAGGGAAAAAGCACGGGCAGAGGTGTGGATGTGTGCCGATGTAGATATGTTCCGGGGAAAGACGCACCAGCCATATAGCAAGCTATGCACGGCTTTGGAACATGTTTTGCTTTCTTTCACGTTTGTGCCTTTTCATATGCATACCACTCCTTGAAAAAAACAAACAAACAAACAAACAAACAAACAATGTTTGGCATCATTCTCAACATCATCCCAGAGAAGAATAAAGTGATCTCTCTCTTGTTCCTGTTAGACCCGAAGGTTAACTGTAGCAATTATCATGCTGTATTGTAACAACTCCAATGTGCGCATGTAGGTCCCATCGAGGGCGTGGGCCCTTCGTATTCCCAGGAACTATCGGAGTTGCCGGCACATCATACTCTCAGCAGGTTAAGTGAATGTGTAAAAGATAGGCCGAGGCCAGATGGTGGAGTGTCTTCAAGGTCCAGTTGAAGCAGCTTCGATTTTAATTTGTACACGTATCACTCAGGATATGCTGGATTATGCGGCAGCAACATGCAACTCCCAAACTTCGGTGATTTAACACAAAGTTTATTTCCTGCTCACATCCCGTGTCCGCTGAAGGCTGGCAGGAGGGCTCTGCTCCTTGTAATCGCTTGGACATCCTGGCTGATGGAAGCTTCATCTTGATGTATGTTTCTAATGATCACCAGAGCAGAGGGGCAAATCACATGCCGCTTCTTAAAGAGTCTGCCCTTTGTCATTTCCACGCATGTTGATCGACCAAAGCGATTCACGTGACCATAGCTGGTCTCAAAGAGGGTGGGAAAGAACGATCCTGTTCTGGAAGATCAAGAGCCAGACTCCTGCGGTCAAGGGTGCTAATGGCAACGTCAGCGGATAACGGGGAGTCATACAAGGTTCTTAAGAACAAAAACAGGCACTATATGGTTGTGCTAATAAAGTGTGAAGTCACACGTAGCTTATCTGAAATTGGGTGCCTGGGGAAAGTGAGCTGGGAGACACATTGGACCAGCAGCGGGCTAGAAGGTTAGGGTTCTCTGAGCAGTCCTTGCACTGAACTGTGCATTCACATTAAGCAAGATACTTATTCAGGCTTCGCTTCAGTACCTCCAAGGGGAAAAGAGATACAGCGATGGTAATGTATACAGCCTTCCTGTTAGTCTGAGGGTTAATGAAAGTTGGGGGATGAGGCGCTTAACTCCCTGTTTTCTATTCAGTTCTGGAGAGAGCTGCCTCTCAAACAAAACGAACATTTTTTTGAGTTCACAGTGCATTTCCACAGTGACAACTTTTGCCAAGCTCACCACAATTTGAGCTAAACCTGGATAATAAGTTGACTATTTATTTTATGAATTGGATGCACATCCGGCCGGGGTTTCCAAGTGGTTCTGACAGCAGAATCCCTCATCTATAGCTCCCTTGTTGTTCTGAAGATAATATATCGACTGAGCCTCTTTCGACGGCGTTCTTTCCATACTTCTCACATGAGGAAGAATTACTGCTGTTTTCCCCAGGGGACCTAAAACGACTGCATTTTTACCCGTGTTATTTACTGTATACATTCTGATATCAAAACGGCCAATTCATTTATAATCTTTTTTTTTTTTTTCAACGTTTATTTATTTTTGGGACAGAGAGAGACAGAGCATGAACGGGGGAGGGGCAGAGAGAGAGGGAGACACAGAATCGGAAACAGGCTCCAGGCTCCGAGCCATCAGCCCAGAGCCCGACGCGGGGCTCGAACTCCCGGACCGCGAGATCGTGACCTGGCTGAAGTCGGACGCTTAACCGACTGCGCCACCCAGGCGCCCCTCATTTATAATCTTTTTTAACGGGCCTTAGAGAATAAAAAGTCTGTCCCCTTTGTGCGGGGAGGTTCTTATTTTCTTTTGTATGTAAGTTTTACTTTGCAAGCCATTAATTGATCTCGTGTCCGTTAATAGTTAGGATTAATTATGCACAATTAGCATATGATAATGTATGACACGTTTCAAGTGAATACCAGACAGCATAATGATACTGAATATTATTGTTCAGCTATGCAAGTCCCCTCAAAATATGATGGATGGTGTGTTTATCTCTACTGAATCCATTTACCTGACCTAGAGCGATTTTTTTTTTTCAACGTTTATTTATTTTTGGGACAGAGAGAGACAGAGCATGAACGGGGGAGGGGCAGAGAGAGGGGGAGACACAGAATCGGAAACGGGCTCCAGGCTCCGAGCCATCAGCCCAGAGCCCGACGCTGGGCTCGAACTCCCGGACCGCGAGATCGTGACCTGAGCTGCAGTCGGACGCTTAACCGACGGCGCCACCCAGGTGCCCCGAGTGATGCTTTAAAAATAAACACAGAGGCAAATAAACGCACAGAAGTTAAATACTGTTAAGCACTAAGGAGTGTTTCCAAGTACTGAGAGCTGAAGGTCAGCTGACTGGCTCTTTTGCTTTTAGCAAGAAGATTATTTCAGGCGCATCTTGTAGGATTTTAGAGCTCAGCTTCAAAATCCTTCAGAACTCAAAGGCTGTTTTATGTAAAGTGTTCTGACAAGCAAAAACGATTCCTTTTTAGACATAATTCACCTCTGCTCCGCAGGCTTATTGTGGAGAACAAAAACACCTACCTACGCGTCGTAACAAACAACTATTTTTTTTTTTTAATTTTTTTTTCAACGTTTATTTATTTTTGGGACAGAGAGAGACAGAGCATGAACGGGGGAGGGGCAGAGAGAGAGGGAGACACAGAATCAGAAACAGGCTCCAGGTTCTGAGCCATCAGCCCAGAGCCCGACGCAGGGCTCGAACTCACGGACCGCGAGATCATGACCTGGCTGAAGTCAGAGGCTTAACCAACTGCGCCACCCAGGCGCCCCACAAACAACTATTTTTGGCAAGCGCAGAACGAAAGCGCTCAGGTGGAAGGGGAAGCCTACTGCATTCTACTGTTGGTCCAAAGACACCACACGAAATCCAGCAAGAGAAATTAGGCTTGGGTAAATCCTCTCACCCGCCAGAATTATTAACAAGCGTTTATCTGTCTTTTGAAATGTTCTTTCATTAGAGCTTTTGAGTTTTCTATTCAAGTAAAATAAGACAAACGAATAGGCTATGGTTGAACTTTGGCTTTCTAGTGACGAATTCACCATTTGAAGTCTATTAGCCTCCCACAACGAGACTTCCTTTCAAAAGAACCACAAAAGCCTACAGTATAGATAACCTTCTGTTACCCGTTGTGAGCACAGAAAAGGAGTCTATTCTGAGTTGTCATACGAACCAGTTTCTGTACCTGGACTTGGTCCAGCTATTAGCCTAACTGGGAAAGGCTCCTTCTGCTCCCTGCCCTTTTTTTCCCTTTGTGTCCTCACATTAACTTTGAGGGACCTATCTTGAGAGCTCTCGGCTGGTTTCTATTTTAAGAACCTAGTTCAGCCATTATAATTAGTCCCCAGTTTGTCTGGAATCCTCTCAGGCATTCAAAAAATTCCAAAGATCTTAAATAAGTACTTCTCAAATTTTTCCACTAAAACATCCCTAATGGCAGAAGAAAGTGAATTTATCTTTGGGTGTCTGGGGCCCTAACCCCAAATGGGAAATGTCTTTGAAGTATTTCCATTGCCCTAAAGTTCTATCTACGTGTTGTTTTCCTCTGTATAACACATCTGACTTATTTTTTTTAATCAAAAATCTTGATATTCTAAATTATCCGTCATTGAGTAGAATGAATGTTCCCAGAAGACACACCGTGCCTATGGCTTCGCACATCAGTCGGCAAAAGTCACGGAATAGTGTGATTCCATTAATACATTTGCATAAAACCCTTGCAAATCTTTGCATGGAGTTGGGTTTGGGGAGATTTCACTTTCCACAGGAATGCATGATCTATTTTTTTTTGTTGTTGCACCAAATGTGAATTAGTGCAAATCTAAAACAATTAATACAATGCTATTTTGACAATAAGAAACAGGCTTTGTGTGGGTCGCACGTGGCCAACCTGACCAAATGGAAACAGACCCTGTTTATTCAGTTTTTTAGTTGGAGATTTGTATAGCCTTTACACTAGAAGAAAAGATAGATTCTACTGTCCTGCACAAATCAGGAATTCTCTCTGTAGTACTCCTGATGAATGGGTTTATGGACTCATTTTGAATAATTCTATCTGACGCCTTGATATAATTCGTGGTAGAATGCTCAGGACATATAGAGGACAATTAAAAGGTAAACAAAGATATCCCCTATTCCCACGATCCAGAGAACTAGAGATTTTTTCTCAACTTGAGCTGAATTTACCTAATCGTTCTTTTTTCTAGACATGCACTTCTTTTTTTTTATTTAAAAAAAATTTTTTTTAACGTTTATTTTTGAGACAGAGAGAGACAGATCATGAATGGGGGAGGGGCAGAGAGAGAGGGAGACACAGAATCGGAAGCAGGCTCCCCGCTCTGAGCCATCAGCCCAGAGCCCGACACGGGGCTCGAACTCCCGGACTGCGAGATCGTGACCTGAGCTGAAGTCGGACGCTTAACCGACTGAGCCACCCAGGCGCCCCTAGACATGCACTTCTAAGAATCCCTCTGTTCCCTTGTTCTGAGACAGCCTCAACCAAGTGAAGGCAGGGTTGACATTTCTCCTTAGTCTTTGCTAGATTAAGCAGAACTGTTACCTTCAGATATTCCTCAAAGCATACAGTTTCCTTTGGAGGCTCAGAAGTTTGACAGTGCCCATCTTAAAACTTGCCCCAGAATGATTGCAACCTTCTAAATAAGGTTGTACCTTGGCAGAGAAAAGTGATCGTCTCTCTGTATTTTGGGAATCTAACTCAAAATGGGAAATTTCTTGTAAGTCATGTATTTTATCACGAAGCTTCATATGCCTTTCGTATTAGTATGTACGGCATATCTGGATTTTATTACAAATGAATATTTTACAGTACTTATCATCAAGTAAAAAGGATGGCTCAGAAAGCCACACTGCACCCATAACTCTGAATATTCCCTAGCACACTGCCACCATACCCTCCTAAATGGTGCGTGCATTCTCAGAAGCAGCGGCCGAAGAATTGTTGCCATGTTGTCCTTAAAGTTCTCCAAGCACAGATGTGATTCTCTTAATCATCCAGACCCTTGATAAACATTTATTCTCTATACGAGGTCCTAGGATACCTTGAGAGACTGACAAGCTCAGTTCCTGCCTTCCCAGAATTTACTGTCAAGAAAGGGATTCAGACAAGTAAACAGACAATTATAAGGCAGTGTCTGTGACACTGTCATGGGCCATAGGATCCAACAGGGGCTCACCTAACAGGTGCATGGGGGTTAGAGGAGGCTTCCTGGAGGAAGTGATACCTAAATTCAGATTTGAAGGACCAGCGAAAATTAGCCAGGCCATGGGGGAGGGCACAGAAGTGCATGAGCGTAATCTCGGGGACAAAAGCAAGCCCAAGGACGGAAGGAAGTGCAGCATCCTGCCAGGGCGATTGAGGTGAGGTGGAAGGTTTGAGAAGATAACTGGGGCCACATCACAAAGGCCCTTGAAAAACTTGGTAATAAGTTTAGACTTTGTTCTAAAGGCCAGGAGAAGCCACTAAAAGCTTTGAAGCCTGGAACAGATGGGAAGTGGTCCGCTAGACTGGAGGCAAGGAGGCCAGCCTTAGGCATTGACTTATTTTGATTTTTCTGAGCTTCGTTCAATTTCTCCTCTTTGAAATGAGGACAATAGCACGTATCTCAAGGATTGCTAGGAGGTTTAAGTGGAATATTAGGAAAAAAAGAAGCTAGATCAGCATCTGGCATATATTAGGAGCCCAGTAACACAGCCTGACCCCTCAGAAGTCTATGCTGTCGTGCTTATATTGACATCTGACGATTTTCAACACGCTGATCACTGAACTGATACTGAAATACTGAATGATTCTTTAAGTAAAGCAAGGCCCATGTGGCCATTCAGTGAATGACCGTGCTTATCAGCAAAAGGGCAATCCATCTTCTTGTACAAATTATTAGAACTGTGAGCCACATAAGTTTCATGACTACTAGAAGCAACAGCATTGGGTGTTTTTCCTTAGTCTTTTGTCCTTTTAACTAAGCACATGGGCTACGTTTTCGTATTTACTATTTTCTTCAGAGTTCATAGATGGTGTTTTTAAGGTTGCTCAATTTTTGCTCACGTATCAAGTCAGATCCACAGTAGAATGGAGAAAAAGGGGGGAAGAGGAGAGGGGGAGAGAGAGGGGGAGAACAAGCAGGGGAGGGAGGTGGCTGGGCAAACACAACTGAAGAACGACATTTTGTTTTGGTTCATGCAATGTCAGATCAAACTTTTGACTATGGAAAACCTTATGCCAATCAAAAGTAGTGACGCGAAACACTAACCTATTGATAGTTGAAACCGTATCAGCAATAGGCATGCTTCAAAGGGACGTTTTAAAGGAAATCATCTTTGGGGGTGTGACTTTCCCCAGAGCCGTACAAACAGATTCATATTTTTCTTCATTATTTTGCCAAGTAAATTTGTTTAGTGAAACCAGGCAGTAGTGACTCTATTAATCCTGATATTACTCAAAAAAAATAAATAAATAAGGGGCGCCTGGGTGGCACAGTCGGTTAAGCGTCCGACTTCAGCCAGGTCACGATCTCGCGGTCCGGGAGTTCGAGCCCCGCGTCGGGCTCTGGGCTGATGGCTCAGAGCCTGGAGCCTGCTTCCGATTCTGTGTCTCCCTCTCTCTCTGCCCCTCCCCCGTTCATGCTCTGTCTCTCTCTGTCCCCAAAATAAAAAACGTTGAAAAAAAAATTAAAAAAATAATAATAATAACCTGCCTAGGGAACAGAGTCTGGAATCCAATGGCAAAATCTTCTTACCAGCCAGGGATTCTTATAAGGGACCTCACGCCGAAGGTAACTCTGAAGTCGTACCAAGATGGAAGGAACAGAAGAGCTTCTATCCAGTACCAGTGGGGACGTGGAGAAAAAAAAAAAAACAGGGACACAAAATCCTGGGATTTTTTTCCCCTCCCAGGAATAGGCAAGTGATTTCATAGAGGTCTAGAGCTTTAGCACCTGGCCCTTAAAACAGAGACTGATGCATAGAGAAAACCATTATATTCTGCGTAGTTACAAGGTTAGTGATTGTGAGTCAAGATTTGACATTTATTTTTCACATTCCTTCAGCAGAATTGGTACCATATGGCAACTGACCATTGGGAGGTTAAAAAAATCACAAGATGATCAATTTCTGCTTTTAAAATATAAGTGGATTAAAATGCTTTAGGCCTCTCTTTGTTTTTATACTATTCTACCTTCTTCTTTCTTTTTCTTTCCCTGGGAAGTTCACCATACAGTACCAATCACGTAGAAGGCACTTAGTAATAAATTGGTGATGACGAATATTACACGTATACGTAAGATAGCGTCTATCCGAGCTTGGGTTTCCTAGTGGAAGTGGAGAGGCCTTCACTGAAAATACTTCTTGGGGCGCCTGGGTGGCTCAGTCAGTGAAGTCTCTAACTCTTGATATCAGCTCAGGTCATGATCTGATGGTTTTTGGGTTCGAGCTCTGCATGGGCTCTGCACGGACCGTGCGGAACCTGCTTGAGATTCCCCCTCTTTCTCTGCCCCTCCCCCTGTCTCAAAATAAATAAACTTAAAAAAAAAAAAAAAAGAAAATACTTCTTTATAAGAGATCACTCATTTTTTTTTCTCATTCTCCTGAAACTTCAGCTAAGGAAAGCCAAGCATTCTCTTTCTTTCAATTTGTAACTAGTATTTTCTTCACCATTTGCTTAAAAATTACTATTTTTTTTAATTTTTTAAAATTTATTTTGAGAGAGAGACAGATCCTAATTGTGGGAGGGACAGAGAGAGAGGGGGAAACACGGAATCTGAAGCAGGCTCCAGTCTCCAAGCTGTCAGCACAGAGCCCCACGTGGGGCTTGAACTCATGACCCATGAGATCACGACCTGAGCTGAAGTTGGGACGCTTAACCAACTGAGCCACCCAGGCGCCCCTAAAAATTACTATTTCTACTTAAAGGTGCCCCAAATAGCCCCCATCCCTTAGTGCCCCGATTATACTATTAGAGTTTTATTCCTTTAGCTGAAAGCTAAACGGCTTGCTATAATACAAATACCCCCACAAAAGTGTTAGCAGTTAGTTTTTTGCCCTATCCAGGGACTCGTGGATCTAATGTAATTACAAAGAAGAAATCGGGTGCTCCAAATTATTAGGCACATCGTTGCCGAAGGGGAACGATTTGAGCTACAAAGAAGCAGAATAGGGAGACTGCACCTGCCAACATATAAGCTCCCACCCAGGGATCTGGCTGAGCTCAGCTGCAGGTGGTTCCAGGCAGGTGGTTCCTTTTATCTCCATGGTGTGAATATTTGCAGGCAACAATGCTGGAGGATCCAGTAGGATCAGCAACCAGTGGGAAAACTTTTCCTGGCTGACCCCAAACAGACCCAGGGGGTAGTCACAGGCAATCCAGAAGAGTCCTGCAGGTTCGCTCCTCGAATGGGTTTCTGCAGAAGGGAGCGAGGACAGAAACGGAAATGGCAGTAGCCGGAGCAAACAAAGTTACTGAATTTGTACCGGAAGCCTAGTGTTCAAGGCCGGAGAATGCAACTTTGATGATGGAGCCGAGGAGCTCTTTGTAATTAGAATAGCGACCCAAGCCAAGAAGTGACAAGAGAATCCAGGGGCAAACCTGAGTGGGGACATTAGCCAGCCAGCCCGAGCTGCACACCCGTCTAACCCCAGCCAGGTGGGCTCCAGAGTTAACACCCCAAGTGCATTTGCGTTACTTGTAAGTGAATATTCCCAGTGATACCCGACATTTATTGAGCACTGCAGCTGGTACTGTATTAAGCTTCTCTCAGTTGATTTTCATAGTAACCTGGATATAATTATCCTCATTGTACAGAAGAGGACACGGGGGCTTAGAGCTAACTCGTTAACCCCAAATTTCAGAGGCAAGCAATTGTATTCCGTGTTATTTCCTAGTGTTAGTAAGCGACAGACCGGGAGGCTTGAACGATGGAAGCTGATTGCCTCGTTGTTCTAGAAGCTAAAGGTCCAAGATCAAGGTGTCAGCAAGGTTGGTTTCTTCTGAGGCCTCTCGCCTTGGCTTCTAGATGGTCCGTCGGACGGCCATGTTCCCTCTGTGTCTGTGTCCTAATCTCTTCTGAAGACACCTCAGGATGAGATTAGGCCCCACCCTGATAAACTTGTTTGACCTTAATAGCCTTTCTAAAGATCACGTCTCCAAATACAGTCACCGAATCTGAGGTATTGGGGGTTAGGGCTTCAACACATGAATTTTTTTTTTTTAATTTTTTTTCAACGTTTTTTATTTATTTTTGGGACAGAGAGAGACAGAGCATGAACGGGGGAGGGGCAGAGAGAGAGGGAGACACAGAATCGGAAACAGGCTCCAGGCTCCGAGCCATCAGCCCAGAGCCCGACGTGGGGCTCGAACTCACGGACCGCGAGATCGTGACCTGGCTGAAGTCGGACGCTCAACCGACTGCGCCACCCAGGCGCCCCTAACACATGAATTTTAAGGGGACACAATTCTGCCCGGAACAGCAATTAATTCTTCAGTTTGTATGTAGATATAGATTTAGCACAGAGAAGCACGACTGAGTTATAACAGTAAACTATTACATCGGCCAATGAAACAGAAACCACTCCGGGTACCTCAAGATAAGAAACTTGTCACAAGGAGACGGTCACATAGGTGAGAGAAGACCGAAGAAGTCCAACAGAAAGAAGCTAGTGATAAATACGCACAGGAAAATATTCATCCTCCTCGACTGGCGGGACAAAGGAAGGAGGCGGTGTCGCTGGAGCGGCCTGAGATCTGGGGCCACCCAGTGGATGTCAACCCCGGTGGGCCTGACCAGGAGGAGCTGGGATTACAGAGGCAAGTCTGTCTGGCCAGCGATGATGTCATCTGAAACAGACAGGAGGAGACATGGCCTCACTTCTCCTCTCGACCAGTGCCTGCCTCCGGCTGGCCTCCCCACTCCCAGGCTGGAGGGCCTGAGAAACTCAGAGATGTAGCCCCCTTAATTGCCGACAGTGCGTAGAGCAGCACAGGGGACGGGCCAGGAAGAGCCCCGAGAGCAACGAGCCACGTCCCCACACAGCTATGCGGGGCGTACAGTCCTTCGCAAGTTGGACGTGATGCGTCTCAAGTACGGGGTGTGTGGGCCTTATGATGTCACCAGTGACATTCCTCCAACGACTGTGAAGCAGCACTCCTTGAATTGTTTAGACCTGGTTTCAGGCCAGGATGCCGGCCTTTGCTTATAGAGATCGGAAAAGCCCCCCCGCGCTTTGCACCGATGGACGGTCTCCTTCCCAGTTTGGTCTGGGTTGGGCTTTGCCTAGGAGATTGTTCTCTAAAATGAGCAAATGCTGGCCGAGAGCTTTGCGGCTGTGAAAATGTGACTTGTCTGACAATGGCTTGGTTCACCTGCTACCTGTCTCTTGCATATCGTTCCTTTCGGCTGTGGTTCTTTGGGAGAGGGACAGATCTTTGCAGAGATCTGTGGCTCCCAGCAGCATTAGGATTGATCATAACATCCACGTGGGGCCCTCTGTGGGGAGGGGACCTGGAGGAGGGCGGGATGCACGGTTCATGTGGCCAGACTTCTCTGCGGCAGTGAACAGGAGAGAGCGAACAGGAGAGAGGCAAGGGATGTCAGACGTGTTAACAGAATCATTTAGAGCCCCTTGTTTTCTACGCGGAGACTTTTTCAAGACCTGGGCTGTTTTGCCTGCTTAATGTACTCGGCATTTGCTGCAGTCAGACCCCGCGGCACGGTTAATGACACAAGTTCGAGGAAGCTTGGGGATCGTGTCAGTAGACACCAGACACTAACCTTGTCAACGCGGAAAGAGACGACACACTTACGGCACCGGGAGACACTCGGCTCCTCAGCCCCTAAAGCACCAGGGAAGCAAGAGATTTGATGTGGGCACACTTACCTCGTGGTTGGATTTCTCCGAAGGCAACAGCGATCGATCATAAAAGTGCAGATCAACAGAGGACTAATTCTGAGTCGTTCAATGGGGTGATCGTGGTAATTTCCGAGGGGCGGTAACTTCCTAGCGGCCACGCGCACGGTCGGGCACAGACCAAGTCGCCTCTTCTGAAGCCGGCACTGCCACGTAGAAAAGGTACATGTGCCAGAGGGGTAGCTGATGACACCACTTCAGATGGAGGTACATCCGTAAGTAAATAGAACTCAGCTGTCTGTCGGGACACTGCCACGTGCCCCAAGCAATACCGTACTCTTGGGATCGGTATTGATGGCCCAGAAAACATAAGGATTTAACACAGGTGACGCCATCTTTATAGGTGTCACTCTGGCTTCTTGGTGGGCCTCGGCTCATCAGGCGCCCAGCCTATGGCTAGCAGCCTCCCCTGCTCACTCTCCCGATCATCCCCGACTCCAAGCGACCATTTTGGCACGACGTGGATCGACATTTATAACTGTTTTAGCCCCAGCATCCAGCCCGGTGCCTGGCACGTGGTGGGACAAACTGATCTCTAGGATGCTCTCGGGGTTTGCCCATAAAATGTTTGAAGCGGTTGGGGCGCCTGGGTGGCTCAGTCCGTTGAGCGTCCGGCTTCGGCTCAGGTCACGATCTCACGGTTTGTGAGTTCGAGCCCCGTGTCGGGCTCTGTGCTGACCGCTCAGAGCCTGGAGCCTGCCTCGGATTCTGTGTCTCCCTCTCTCTGACCCTCCCCTGTTCATGCTCTGTCTCTGTCTCAAAAATTAAAAAAAAAAAAATGCTTGAAGCGGTTGGCCATCCTATTTAATGACTGCTGTGGTTGAAATCATTTCACTTTCTTAGCAAATAAAATCGTAATGTGACGAGTCAGCGGCACTGAATCCATTTTCAAATTCCGTCCCAGAGTTTTTAGAGAAGGCGGCGTTTAATTACAAATAGAAATTTGGGCGTGAGGCTCAGGTTTGGAGTGTTCCAGAGCTCCGTGGAGGCCACGCCACCTTATTCTTCAACTTAGGGCATCTGGGAATGGTGAGATTTAAAATGGTTTTCAAATGTGGCTGCTCGCTGGCGTTATCTGGGGAGCTTTAAAGGTTCTGATGCCTCGGTCCCGGGATTCTAGTAGAATTAGTTTGAGGTACCGCTGGGGCATGGGGGGGGTGGGGTTTAAAATTTTCCCAGATGATTCTAATATGCAGCCAGGTTACCCACCAATGTAAGACTCTTCTGTTTTGTAGGCACGGATACTTAACGTTACTGATGATTTGTCTCAAGTGACTTCATCTGTTTATTTTCTGCTCTTAAGTTACCAGTAAAGGGAGATGTGTCCCATCCTCCGTGGGAGTCACTGTTCCTCATGAACACGGTGTTTGGCAGATTGATGGCATAGATCACACAACCTACTTTCTTTTCCTCTTTATAATGGACACCTCCCATTTTTGCTCTGGCTTCTCTCCATCATCCACCTCCCCCGCCCCACGTATCCCTACCGGTCTCCTAGCTTTAAAGTGGAATATAATCCCCCATTCATCCCTCTGCCTTGTGGGCTCCCAAGAGCATTTGGTTTTTAAGGAGTTTCGTACTATTCACTATGAGGAGACTGGTATACAGCAATGAAACATAAGGAAGTTACCAAGGTTCCAGAATTTCTAACCATCTTGACAGTGGCCGTCTCTTCTTTTTTTTTTTTAATTTTTTTTAATGTTTATTTATTTTTGGGACAGAGAGAGACAGAGCATGAATGGGGGAGGGGCAGAGAGAGAGGGAGACACAGAATCGGAAGCAGGCTCCAGGCTCTGAGCCATCAGCCCAGAGTCCGACGCGGGGCTCGAACTCACTGACCGCGAGATCGTGACCTGAGCTGAAGTCGGACGCTTAACCGACTGAGCCACCCAGGCGCCGCCCCCCCCCTTTTTTTTTTAATTTTTTTTAACGTTTATTTATTTTTGGGACAGAGAGAGACAGAGCAGGAATGGGGGAGGGGCAGAGAGAGAGGGAGACACAGAATCGGATGGCCGTCTTTTCTATAGCTCATGCCCTTCCCTTCTGTCATGGTGACTAGAGGCGGGGCGTACCAAACCTCTCCCCTGACTTCCAACTTCTTTGCCTCTCAGATAAAGGACATGCTAAGCTTTAGCCATCACTCCCCATCTCCCCTGTCCCCACCAACCACCTCCTCAGTGTCCAGGCAAATGAACAGGTGGATCCTGGCCCTAAGTGAGCTGTTGTGCTTGTCTGAGACCCTCCAGCCTCCAGGCTGGATGCCCACTTTACTGCCCTTTTAAAATTATTATTATGAAATTTAATGTCAAATTGGTTTCCATACAACACCCAGGGCTCATCCCAACAGGTGCCCTCCTCAATGCCCATCACCCACTTTCCCCTCCCTCCCACCCCCCAATCAACCCTCAGTTTATTCTCAGTTTTCAAGAGTCTCTTATGGTTTGCCTCCCTCCCTCTCTTTTTTTTTTCCTTCCCCTCCCCCATGGTCTTCTGTTAAGTTTCTCAGGATCCACATAAGAGTGAAAACATACGGTATCTGTTTTTGTGTATGACTTATTTCACTTAGCATCACACTCTCCAGTTCCATCCACGTTGCTACAAAAGGCCAGATTTCATTCTTTCTCATTGCCACGTAGTATTCCATTGTATATATAAACCACATATTCTTTATCCATTCGTCAGTCGATGGACATTTAGGCTCTTTCCATAATTTGGCTATTGTTGAGAGTGCTGCTATAAACATTGGGGTACAAGTGCCCCTATGCATCAGCATTCCTGTATCCCTTGGGTAAATTCTTAGCAGTGCTATTGCTGGGTCATAGGGTAGTTCTATTTTTAATTTTTTGAGGAAACTCCGCACTCTTTTCCAGAGCGGCTGCACCGGTTTGCATTCCCACCAACAGTGCAAGAGGGTTCCCGTTTCTCCACATCCTCTCCAGCATCTGTAGTCTCCTGATTTGCTCATTTTAGCCATTCTGGTGACCACTTTACTGCCTTTAATGTGTCAGCCTGGCACTAACCTCTTTTAAAACATTGCCTCTATGGAAAATGTGTTTCAAATTGTAAACAACTCACATACAAATAAACTTTTTGGAATTCAACCTGTTTGTAAGTTGGAGACAGCTGATACTTATAATGCAGCAAATATTATTCAAAGGAAAGAACTCAGAATATGAATTAACCCATTGTTTCAGCCTTAAGCGATAAATAATGCTAGCAATAAAACCAAGGTGCTGGAAAGTTTCAGGTCAATTGGGAGCATAGTGTGTGGCGTTCTTGTGTTCTAGCATAAGCTACAGCTCGCTATGGAGGTAATTCCCAAGACCTGAGGGGGTGCCTGCTCCTCAGAATTAGCATCAGTTTGGAATACAGGGATAGAGCCCTTACTAGGAGGCAAATACATATTGAATATAATTTGATCTTCACAACAACCCCATGGATTAGGGTCTATTATTACCCCTATTTTATTTTATTTCATTTCATTTTGAGGGAGAGTGAGAGAGTGAGAGCATGCGTGGGGGTGGGGCGGAGGAAGAGGGTGAGGGAATCTTAAGCAGGCTCCGTTCTCAGCGTGGAGCCTGACATGGGGCTCGATCTCATGAGCTGTGAGACCATGACTTGAGCTGAAATCAAGAGTCGGTCGCTTAATCAACTGAGCCACCAGGTGCCCCACCTACATTTTGCAGATGGGTAAACTGAGACACAGAGAAGTGAAAGAACTTCCTTATAGCATAGGGCTTGTAAAGGGCTAAGCTATGATTTTCACCAATATGGCCACTGAGTTAGCACACTTCACGACGCCCAGGTCGCAAGAGTTGGGTAAAGGATGTCATCTGAGTCATACCTTATACCTAAAGATGAAAGAGAAAGAAGAAAGAAAGAAAGAAAGAAAGAAAGAAGAAAAAGACAGAAAGAAAGAAAGAAAGAAAGAAAGAAAGAAAGAAAGAAGAAAAAGAAAGAAAGAAAGAAAGAAAGAAAGAAAGAAAGAAAGAAAGAAAGAAAGAAAAAGAAAGAAAGAAAGAAAAAGAAAACAGACACTGCCTTAGCCTGGGCAGTTCCCTGTGCTAATGCTACCAGGGGAGGAAGAATTTCGTGTGTGCATGTGTGTGTGCATTTGGAAGTTCAGAGCTGCACCCTCAGCATGTTTAAACTTAAATGTACTGAAGGCTTGGACTTCGGGTGACTGATTTCTACAACATTATTCTTGCTCACGCCTCAGGGCCATGACAGGGACTCCTCTAGAGTCTAGACCTTCTCCTGGTCTTAAAAACAACTGATTTGTTCTATTTAGGTCTCCATAAAATACAGTGAGCTTTGACTTTTAGGACTTTCCAATATCAGTTTTAAAACTTGCTTCCTTCTCTGAGAACACCTTTTTTTTTTTTTGTAAGAAAAGATTATCAAAACTTTACCAGATAAAAATTATGTTTTGGAAGTATTAGTAATTTTACCCCCATCCCCACCCCAAATTGTGAATAAATACTTTATAAGTCTCTTGAATGAAGAATCCCAGTTCTTAATTTTTGGAATCGTTTTTATTATTTGTTAGGATTCAGCTATGCCTCTCCTAGGAATAGGTTGTACATTTCCCTGGCCTCAGGGCAATGGGATAATCACTGGCCCATTAAAATAAGTGTCAATGCATCATAAACTAGTATAGTTTTTCTTGTAGAGCAAGGAATGAAGTATGAGTAAGATGCACCATAGTGTGTGAATAAAATATATTAGGGACCAAGGAGTTAGGGCTTTAAATTTCCACAATTTTAACCAATAGTCTACAGAGCAACAATCTGGGAAGACAGGTGTTTCTATAACTGTTGGTAGAAGGTTTAACCTGAACCAATGTGATGCTGTTTGTGGTCTCAGAAAGCCCCTTCCTGAGTGCCTATACCTATGCTTTGCTTCAGAAATTTTCATGTGTTTTATTATTGAGTGGTGCCCAGGTCCTGCTGTAGATGTCATATAATAGACAGTATACATACAGTATTAATGTTTTTAATGGAAAAATTCTAAATTCTGAAAAAATCAGGCTTCAAGGACTTGAGATAAAACACTGTAGGCTTTTTAATTTTTTCATTAAAATTTTTTTTCAGGGCGCCTGGGTGGCTCAGTCGGTTAGGCGTCTGACTTGGGCTCGGGTCATGATCTCATGGTTTGTGGGTTCGAGCCCCGCATTGGGCTCTGTGCTGACAGCTTGGAGCCTGGAGCCTGCTTTGGAGTCTGTGTCTCCTTCTCTCTCTGCCCCTCCCCTGCTTGTGCTCTGTCGCTCTGTCTCTCAAAAACAAACAAATGTAAAAAAAAAAAATTAAAAAAAATTTTTTTTCATGTTTATTTTTAAGAGAGAGACAAGACTGTGAGCGGGGGAAGGGGAGAGAGAGGGAGACACAGAACCTGAAGCAGGTTCCAGGCTCCCAGCTGTCAGCACAGAGCCCTATGCAGGGCTTGAACCCACGAGCCTTGTGATCATGACCTGAGCCAAAGTTGGACACTTAACCGACTGAGCCACACAGGCATCCCGAAACACCGTAGACCTTTTTACAAAGGACCATTTGACTGACATATAAATTCAGCAAAACACATCGCTTAATCTGCTTTTAAAATTCATTGATTGATTGATTTAATTAACAAGTATTTATTAAATTAAGGGTGAGGATGCAATTGTGATAAAAATGAGAAACCAATCTAACGAGGCAGACAAAACATTTAATTGTCACATATAGAGATAGAGACACACAAACTCAGTTAAAGACTATAAAGGATTTTTTTTTTTTAACTAAACTCCACGCCCAGCTCAGAGCCTGGGTTGCAGGGTTGCAACTCACGACTCGGAGATCAAGACCTGAGCTGAAATCAAGGGTTAGGCGCTTAACCAACTGAGCCACCCGGGTGCCACTAAAAATGACTTTTGATATCACCCAGCCTAGAAAATGCATGTTTAACATTGTTTTGTAAAACTGATTGTGCTGAAATCAAATTTGCACAGTGCTGGAGCAAAGATGAGAATACTTCAATGTAAATGCATATGAAACAAGGATGGGTTTGCCAGCCCACAATTTGCTGCAACGAAAGAGGGCAGATATACTGAATTCTACCTGTCACAGCTGGAATTTTGAGTGTTTATTTCAATGTCTACTTAATAGCATGTGTGTGTGTGTGTGTGTGTGTGTGTGTGAACTTGTTTGATATTTTCAACCTAATGCAATATGTACATATCAGTCTTGTAATATAGGTTCTAATATTATTGCTGTATTACAGATGTGATAACTAAGGCTCAGAGAGGTCAAGGGATTTGCCCAAGTCACATAACTAACAAGTGGCCGATACCTAAATTGAGCATGATACTGCTCCTGGATGCTCACTGTACTTATGACTGTGGGGCATGAGTCAGTGGGGACTAAGGTGACGGGGACGGTGCAGAACAGTGAAAGAATTCTGGATTTATAGGCTGGGGAATTGGGTTCAAGTTCTGATTTTATTACTGACCGGTTCTGTGATTTTGAGCCTTACCCGTATAATATAGATAATAATTACTGCTTCTCTGGGTGGCTGTGAAGGCTGAATGTATGTGCAGTAGACTGGCAAAATTAAAAGTCTGAAAGTAGTCAGTGTTGATAAGGATGCAGAATAATGGGTATGTTCTTCATTCACTACCAGTAGGAGTGTAAATTGGTTAACCTTTGGAAAAGAGTTTGGCATTATCTTGTTAAGCTGAATATGACCATCACTCCGTGACCCAGAAAATCCACACATGGGGACACTCGTGCGTACATACACCAGCACCTATGTGTAAGAATGTTCTTTGTAGCATTATTTGTAATAGCCCCAAACCGGAAATAAGCCAAATGTCTACCAACAGGAGAATGAATACATCAGTTGTGGGATATTCACACTGTGGAACATAAGAAAATAGTGAAACCGAATGAACTTCAGCCATATAAAAAAGCATGGTTAACTTTTAAATCCATTGTTGGGGGGGGGGGGGAAGCAATTCTCAGGAGAATACTTACAGTGTGATTCCATTTTTGTAAAGGAATAACATAGGCAAGTTAAAAATATCTTGCTTAGATATAGAGCCATGTGGGGTCAAATTATTTTTGAATAATAAAGGGATGATAAACTCAGAATTCAGAGTGTAGTCACCTTTGTGGGTGTGGGGGATGGTGTTGGGAGATGAGCACCTCCGTAGATTTAACAAAATTAACCATGTTCTGCTTCCTCTATTGGATGGCGGGGTCACAGATGTCAATTATTAAACAGTTTTTCCCCCTAACATGTACATTACATATAATCTTTTTGTGAGCATCAATCGCTATACAATGCCCATTAAAAAGCCCTAGATAGTGCAACTCTAAGCCTTTTGAGGAATTCTAGCCTTTGCTCCCTCTGTCCACAGCATCTTGTCCAGAGATAGACACATAATAGATGCCCAGGAAGGATTAATTAAACTAATAACATTTGGCTGAAAAGAAACTGAAAAGACACAATATCCATGATGTGCTTTACAAACGAAAACTGCTATACAAACAATAGGTATTATTAAAAAGAGAAACTTACAGTAATATCATTTAGGTCCTACTCCCTCAAGACTGAATTGCTTTAATGGATGATCTTGTGATGAAATGTCCGTCAACACTTCCACTGTGGATACATAATGCATTGAATCGGTGGCCTCGAACCCACTAGTTTCCGAGGGAACACCAAAGTAAGTTTATTTCCAACCTGTTTCTTCTCTTCATTTTATTTTATTTTTTTAGAGAGAGAGAAAGAGAGAGAGAGAGCGCACAAGTAGGGGAGAGGGGCGGAAGGGTAGAGAGAGAATCTTAAGCAGACTCCGCGCTCAGCGCGGCACCCGATGCAGACCCCATCCCGCCACCCTGGGATCATGACCTGAGCCAAAATCAAGAGACGGATGCACAACCAACTGAGCCACCCAGGCGCCCCAACCTGTTTCTTCTCTTGGATTTTAAGAGCAGAGCAAGTGTTTTCTTTCGTAGTAGATGGGGGTGCAAAGAGTACTTGTCAGTTTGAAAATACTGAAAATGACTAGGAAAGAAGAAACGTGCACTCTTCTTGAAAAACGCTTTCCTGCAATCCTACGGGAATAACCCAGGGTGGCTGTTCAGGCGATCCACATCATTCAGAGACAAGGAGGAAAGAGCTAAGCGTGCGGTAGGCAAAGGCAAATGGCATCTGTTTACAGTCTGTGTTTTGTACCTAAACTTTGTCGCTCACCCACTAGGCAAAGCATGGGAAGGTGGCTCTTCCTTCTTCCCACTAATGGCCCACTCCTTACGACCTGATTATTTCCTCTGTCTGTTACTTAGATTTCAAATAGATCCTCAGTGCAACCTCTTTATTTTCGACGATCCCTTTGCCTTGTGCCTCTGGGCGTCACTCCTTTCTCAAGAAGAAAGAGGAAGAGCTAAGACAGAAATTCTTGGTACGATTATCAAACCACAATTAGAGTTTATTGTGCGTGTGCCTTACAATGCTGTACTGCGTTTCCCTGCCTCCCAACAGAGGCAGCCCTGAAGTGTGGTTCTGAGTCTGTTTACACCACCCAGATATCAAATTGACTTGCTAATGGTAACTCTTCCTTGGTATCCATGGGTTACTGTGTCATGTGATTTGACATCAAGTACAGACAGTGCTGATTAGGAGCATCCAGCTCTGTCCATCTCCGTGCATCACTGAACCATCTGGTCATTTATTCACTAATAAGCCCCTAATGGCCCAAATATTCACCGGCCTGTCATTGTGACATGGCATAAAATGCCTACATCTTTCAACTCGCTTTGACATGTTGCTTGTTTCACATCAAAACCCGTCATTTACAGGAAAAGAGCTCAGAGGGGTAAAAACTTGACCTAATCTGCAGTGTTAACACAAAGACAGAGGCTTGGTATCTGGTAGCCTGACGAAAAGCATGTAAATGGGCAGGAATTCATTTTGTACGTTTTTTTTTTTTCCCATTCTCATTTTACAACGTTCTTTAAGTTTGGTATCATTCCTAATATGGGATTTCATGTGGGCTCTGTGTCGAAATATCTATCCTGTATCTGCTTACATAGTAAAGAGTGCTTTCAGAGGAAAGAGCTTTCTGGAGGCAGGAAGCTTGCCCGTTTACATTTAAATGGTAAGGAAAAAACCCTGCACGATCTGGATCCAAAAAGCAAGTGTCTGCAATTCTCCGAAGACTACGGCTTGTGATTTTAAGGCTCTTGCTCTCTGTCCTTGTTTTCTAACTTAATGTGCTGTTTTTACACATTAGATCTGAGTATCGCCGGGAATGCGAGATCATCCCCGTTCGGAGCATTTGATATTATCACCAGAGCAATAATGAAAGGTTGTGATCTTTACTTTCAGTCGTGGCCAGTAGGAAAGAGAGGCCCCAAACACTACGAACAGACCGGCAGAGGCGGAGGGAAAGTGATAAAAATTAGCAGGGGCTCAGGAGGGGAAATGCAGCATTCTGTGACATTCGGTGCTGTTAAAATCTTGGTCCTTGAGTGGAACGAAAACACCTTGTAACTGAAGTTCACTAGCGGTTTTGGGGGGGTTCAGAGTTTACAGATGTTATTAAAATGAACGTCTTCCTCAGAAATCTCCCCATCCCCTGTCTCTCTTTTATTGTCTTGTTTTTTTCTTTTTAAAAAATACGTTTCCAAACACCACAGGCTGCCACGGTTTCGGTTCAGAGCATCTTTTTCCCCACCGTCTTCCCTCGCCCTTCGCCGAGGCCCCGTACCCTCTCTGTCCTCCACATCAGTAGGCAGAGAGAAGACGGCACCTTTCCGCAGATTTCTCACGGCCCGTACCAAAGGAACTGAACCAAAGGGGGTGCCGGTGGTGGCACAGAAGGCAGAGTTAGGGCTTTCCGACTGGCACAAAAGGTGGAAAGGGCACCCTGGTTTATTGGCAGCTGGCTGGCTTTCTGGGCAGAGCAGAGTCTGGATGTAGTGCTGCTGTTGGTCCCACCAAACCCATTTGAGGGTCGGCTCCCACACCTGTCGGGCCCAGCTGGCCTAGAGTTGAGCCCAGACCAGCACCCCTCTGCCCCCCTTTCCTTCCCACGGGAGGAAGCCAGACCAGAGACGCCTCAAGGGTGACAAAGCGGGGGCAAGCTCACCAATGAGGCCTTCCCAAGTGCCCTCTTCACTCGGGTGGTCTGACGTATTGGTGCAGACCTTTGCAAAAAGAGCAGCTTTCGATGCTGATTTGAAGAGAACCCAAATGTTCTACCGCCTCCACAGCAGCTTTGCAAATTCTAATTTTCTTTTCCCCTATATTTATTTATTTATTTTATTTATTTATTTTTTTTTAATTTTTTTTTCCACGCTTATTTATTTTTTGGGGGACAGAGAGAGACAGAGCATGAACGGGGGAGGGGCGGAGAGAGAGAGAGGGGGACACAGAATCGGAAACGGGCTCCAGGCTCCGAGCCATCAGCCCGGAGCCCGACGCGGGGCTCGAACTCACGGACCGCGAGAATCGTGACCTGGCTGAAGTCGGACGCTTAACCGACTGCGCCACCCAGGCGCCCCTCTTTTCCCCTATATTTAGAAGAAGCCTACTACGTTGGTCATGAACTCCCTCATCCTCTTGTGATCACTCATTCTTGTGTAGCTTTATGAAAGCCTCGGCACAAATAATGCTCAGTCTTTATCACTCTACGGACTGCAGCGAAAACTTCCCGCCTCGTCAGACTGTGAGCCCACATCACCAAACCGAAGGGAAACTCAGAAGTCCCCTTTTTCTTTGGGGAGCTAATATTCTTGATTTCCTAGGATACTCCTCATTTAAAAGATTCCTTCCTGTCATGCCCTAGTCAGCCTTGCATGAAACCAACCACAAGGCTTAGTGCTGTGCTCAGACAACTCGCATTTATTTGTTTACCCATTCAGTCGACAGATATGAGTTGAGCATCCAGCATTTTTCTAGATACCAGGGATACGAAGATGACGAACACGATGCTCCAGCCCTTAAGGAGGTTACAGGGCGGTAGTTTTTTTTCGGAATGTGGGATGTGGGTGCAGGTGGGCAGAAATCAATAAATGAGGGCATTGGGGAAGACGACGTTGGGAATTACCAAGGCTTGGTCGTGCAGAAGCAAGTAACCATAAAATAAGAAGAGAGAAGGGGCGCCTGGGTGGTGCAGTCGGTTAAGCGTCCGACTTCAGCCAGGTCACGATCTCACGGTCTGTGAGTTCGAGCCCCGTGTCGGGCTCTGGGCTGATGGCTCAGAGCCTGGAGCCTGTTTCTGATTCTGTGTCTCCCTCTCTCTCTGCCCCTCGCCCGTTCATGCTCTGTCTCTCTCTGTCCCAAAAATAAATAAACGTTGAAAAAAAAATTAAAAAAAAAAAAAAAAAGAAGAGAGAAAAGTTGGAGGTCGTATGGGAATAGAGGGGAGAGTGGAATACCTGTGTGCCCTTGAATTTTCATCCTCTTGTGAACAAAGACCCACACACCCTCCCTACTTCCTCTCCCTCCTATTCATACCCTTTCCTCTCAGCACCAGTAAGGGAAAAGTCTCTTCAGGGTATAAAAGTACTCTAGCATGGAATGGAAAGAGAAGGGAGGAGGGAGGGGGGAAAAGAGGGGGGAAGGAGAAGGGCAGGGAGGACAACAACAACAGAGCGGTAAGGGGGGGAGGGAAACTCTTGGAGGAGTGCCAAGCCCTCTGAACCCCCAAAGCCGCTGGATTAAAAATCCGCAAGACCCTTACCTTACAACAATAATCCGTGGTTTTTCCCACCAAGTGTTCATTGCCCAGCCCTATGCTGTGTTCACCAGGACGGGAGGAAGGCCTGCATAGGAGACTAGCTCCTCCCTTCTCTGTCTCATCATAGGCACACCTCTTCACCTCTTCGCAGTCCTTTCTGATATGTAGGATTGTCTTCATGTGCCTTTTCTGTGGCTTCTCGTGTTCTCCCCTCCATGTTTTCCTCCATGATGTGTCCTTCATGCTTTTCTGAAATGTGGAGGAAGGGCGGGGTCGGTGCCATCAGGACTGGCACTTGTCCTTGTCTCTGTTCTTCCAGCCAGGGGGAAGGACTAAAGAGTTGTTCATCGCCGGGCCTCCAAGATTCTCACAAGATGGCCGGGGTTACAAAAGTGATTCCTAGAATGCACTATCTTGCTTGTTCGTTTGTTATTCCTGATACGTGGGACAATAAGTGACCGGGAGACCTATTTTTTGTTCATCGAAGTGTGTGCTTGTGAGAAGCTGGGCATTGTCTTCACATCGGACGGCCTGGGTGCCCGGAGGGTCACTAATAGAACATTCCTGTTCTACAGGAATTCACATTTTACATTTCAAAACACTTACAGAACCAGAGAAACTGAAATCGTGGGTACACACAATAAGGTTATCTAGGTAAACAAAACAATCCAATTTCCCTATTTTTTTTTTTTTTACTTAGGTAAATAGATAGTATAAAATTTGCCATTTCTACAATTTTTTAAAAATTTTTTTTTAATGTTTATTTATTTTTGGGAGACAGACCGAGTGAGAGCAGGAGGGGGGCAGCGAGAGAGGGAGACACAGAATCCCAAGCAGGCTCCAGGCTCTGAGCCGTCAGCACAGAGCCCGACGCGGGGCTCGGACCCACAAACTGTGAGATCATGACCTGAGCCGAAGTCGGACACTTAACCAACTGAGCCACCCAGGTGCCCCATTTCTACAATTTTTAAGTGTACAGCTTAGTGGCATCGATTATAATCACAAGGTCGTGCGGTCATCACTACTATCAATTTCTAAAACCTTTTCATCACCTTAAACAGAAACTGCATCCATTAAGCAATAGCTCCCCATTATTGCCTCCCCCTACCCCCTAATAACCTCTAATCTACTTTCTGTCTCTATTAATTTGCCTATTCTTGGTATTTCACGTAAGTGGAGTCATACATTGGTCCTTTTGCATCAGGTTTATTTCACTCCGCGTAATGTTTTCAAGATCGATCCATGTTACGTGTATCAGAACATCATTCCTTTCTTTGTGGTCTAATAATATTCCATTGTAAGTATAGATCACATTTGTTTACTAATTTATCTGCTGATACTTGGGATACTTGGGTTATGTCCACCACATTTCTAATTTGTCTGCTGATACTTGGGATACTTGGGTTATGTCCACCACATTTCTTTGATTTTGTTTAGAAGGTTACCAAATGATTCTACTCAAAACTTGGGAGAAAGGGGCATTACCTAATTAGAAAGGCAGTAGAGGATATAGATAAAGAACCTGAGTCTTAGCGTTAGACTTGGGTTCAAATCCTGTGACCTTCCTATCAAATGCTCAGTCTTACACTCACCTTGGGTAAGTCAACATCACCTCTCTGCACCTTAATTTCCTCATTTTTTTAAAAAAAATGTTATTTATTGGGGCGCCTGGGTGGCTCGGTCGGTTAAGCGTCCGACTTCGGCTCAGGTCATGATCTCACGGTCCGTGGGTTCGAGCCCCACGTCGGGCTCTGTGCTGACGGCTCAGAGCCTGGAGCCTGTTTCAGATTCTGTGTCTCCCTCTCTCTCTGCCCCTCCCCCGTTCATGCTCTGTCTCTCTCTGTCTCAAAAATAAATAAACGTTAAAAAAATTTTTTTTAAATGTTATTTATTTTAGAGAGAGAGAGAGAGCGAACACAAGTGGGGGAGGGACAGAGAGAGGGGGGACAGAGGAGCTGAAGCAGACTCTGTGATGACAGCAGAGAGCCCGATATGGGGCCCAAACCCACGAACCATGAGATCATTACCTGAGCCGAAGTTGGACACTTAACTGACCAAACCACCCAGGTGCCCCAATTTCTTCAGTTTTAAAATGGGAATCATAACCTCTATTCCACTGACTTCTTGTGAGACTGATAGACAATAACATACTTTGTACATTTTTGGCATGTAGTTGGCAGTCAATAAATAGAAGCCATTTTTCTTCCTTAAATGAAATCCAAAAGGCCAGCGTCTCTCACAATATGGAATTTAGAGGAGGTAATTAAAGAACAATAAAGGAGGGCCTCAGTGATGAAACGTTTGGGAACTACGGAGGCTTAGTGGTCTCTAAGGTTATTTCTAAGCTCTAAAGTTCTATAATTTGGTTAAATTTTCAGCTTGCCTCCCATGACTTAGAGGAAAGAAATAAAATGCCTTAAAAATCAGACAGGCAAGTTCTACTGCATCATTGACTCCTCTGCTCCTGCCTTTAGCATACGATTTAGAGGCAGTGAACAAGGATATTGCCTTAAGATTAACAACATTAAAACAAATTTGTGAATGCCCATCTATTTGGGTGGTACTTACCAAAGTACGAAAGATCCATTTGTTTACTCTGTGTTAATTATTGAAAGTTAGCTCAAAGTCTCTCTTCTAAAGGGACCAGTCCCGGGGCGCCTGGGTGGCACAGTCAGTTAAGCGTCCGACTTCAGCCAGGTCACGATCTCGCGGTCCGCGAGTTCGAGCCCCGCGTCAGGCTCTGGGCTGATGGCTCGGAGCCTGGAGCCTGTTTCCGATTCTGTGTCTCCCTCTCTCTCTGCCCCTCCCCCGGTTCATGCTCTGTCTCTCTCTGTCCCAAAAATAAATAAACGTTGAAAAAAAAAATTTAAAAAGATTTCTTAGTCGTGTAGGTCAAGTACTGAGTTAAGCACTGCATAGTAGAAACAGTATTTACTTCCATCGAATTTGCGGTCTCTACCTATTGGCATAAACAGATCTACACACAACTTGTATCTCCACCCATTACTGGCTGTTGCAACACGAGCAAGTCACTTAACTTTTGGTAATTCTTGGTTTCATCGTCTACATAAGGAGGATGATAATGGCCCTACCAGGTCGTTGTGAGGATTAAATGAGATGAGGAATTTGAAGCATTTCACATGGTGCCTAACGCACAGTAAATCCTCAGTAAATGTTAGCTGCTGTTGCTTGGGAGCGATGGTGGTGGTGACAGCGGCAGGACTGCTCGGAGAGGAGGGGAGAGAGATTGTGTTGCCAAGAGTGGGGTTGGAGACGGGAAACGGTATTTTGGCCACATCCATGAAGTCTCTTGAATGTCAGGCCAAAGACTTCGGGTTTTATCTTTAGGCACCGGACAACGGGTGAGGAATTTTGAGCAAGGAAGTAAAACGGGAACCCTAAGGAGAAGGGACCCGGATTGGGGGTATGGGAAAGGAACAAAGGTAAAGAAGTCTGTTAGGCTATCATTGCGACCAAAGCTGTAATGCGAGGAGTCGTGAAAACGGAAATGGATAGAGCGTTCCTAAGTTTTCCAAGTCTGGTCGCATGAAAAGGGATGCTGGCATGATGGGCGAGGGCAGGAGAAAGACATCAAAAAAAAAGAGATTGACTTGAGTTCTAAATAGACGTGATTATACTGAGTGCGTGAACGTAAGATTTTCTTACCTAATGTGTATTTGTTGTGTTTGCCACCCTTGCGGGGGTGCTCAGGGGAAATAAGCCGTATATTCAAGCGTCCACGTGGTCTAACCTGTACCACCTGGCGGCCAGCGCTGTACGAAAGGAAAGCCATAGCTAGAAATGGTAGAGCTTTTGGGAATTGGCTTGGCTTAGGAGCAGCAGGGGAGCTTGCTGTCTGGATTGCTCTCTCCACCTCTTGCTGTGACAGAGAAGGTCCAGCTTACCAAAGCAAATTAGCTTAGGACAGTGGTTCTTAAACTTCAGGGGGCGTCAGAACCCCCTGGGGTGCTTATTCAAACACAGATTGCTGAGTCCCACCCACCGGAGTTTCTGACATAGTAGGTGTGCGGTAAGGCCCAAGGGTGTACATTCCTAACGTGGCCCTAGGTGATGCTGTTGCTGCCGGTCCTGGGATCACACTTTGGGAACCACTGACTTAGGTAGAAGAAGGAAGTCACACTTACGACTGCAAAAAAGTCAGGGAAAATGACACCTAAGAAAGAGCCACACTTTGGCTTTAATATTTGCATTTTGGTAACTTTTGAGATGGAGCTTATTAAGAGCTATGAAAATTACAAAGAGCTTCTAGTGTCCCGCTGGTAAAGAAATGGAAGCAACACACATATAACATTGGGTACAATAAGTCAGTTTCACATTGGGTACATAATCCTAGTGGGAAATAAAAAAAAAATGTTATCCATTGAGCTAAACTTAAAAAAAAT
Organism: Felis catus; assembly: GCF_018350175.1. NCBI lineage: Eukaryota > Metazoa > Chordata > Mammalia > Carnivora > Felidae > Felis > Felis catus. Next base: position 163,678,059 of record NC_058375.1, read on the forward strand.
GTGGGGCGCCTGGGTGGCTCAGTCGGTTAAACGGCCGACTTCAGCTCAGGTCACGATCTCACGGTCCGTGAGTTCGAGCCCCGCATTGGGCTCTGGGCTGATGGCTCAGAGCCTGGAGCCTGCTTTCGATTCTGTGTCTCCCTCTCTCTCTGCCCCTCCCCCGTTCATGCTCTGTCTCTCTCTGTCTCAAAAATAAATAAAAGTTAAAAAAACAAAAACAAACAAAAAAAAACAAAAACAAAAAAAATGTTATCCATTGAACTAAACTTGAATATGTTTATTAATTCACTCATTTGTCCAACTTATTCATTTATTTATGTGGTGGGCACGGTGTTAAGACTCTGAGTGATCTCACTAGACATTGTGCCCGACATTTTACCGAACTTCTAGTTACAAGGAATTTAGAAAAACAAATTAAGTAAATGCAAACGTACATGATAAGGTACAGGCTTCAGGGAGCTTAAATAGAGAGCATCCAAATAGCATGATTTAGGGAAGCTTCCTAGAGTAAGTAATAATTAAGTGGAGCATTGAAGATAGGTGGGATCACCCAGTAGAAAGTTGGGCGGGGGGTAGGTCCGGGGAGGACGGCAGAGGAGACAAGTGCAGTAATCCAGAGGCAAGCAAGAGAATGCCAAGTTTAAGGGACCCGACACAATTCAACATGGTTAAAGTACGTAGCCATAGGGTATAAATAAGGCTGACAGTAAACCATTTAGAGCATCACAGACTGTGTCAAAGATCTCAGAATTTAGGTGAAGAGCATTCGGGAGCCATTACAAAGTTGTGGTGTTTTGAAACAGTGTTTTGAAGACATAATTCCCATACTATATGATTCGCCTATTTATTAAGTACGCAGTTAATGGTTTTTAGTATATCCAGAGTTGTCCAGCTACCAACACAAGCAATTTTAGAATATTTTCATCATCCCCCGGAGAAACCCCATACCCACTCGTCATCACTCCCCATTTCCCTCCAATCCTCCTAATCCTCCGCAGCCACTAATCTATGTTCTGCCTCTATAAATAGAATCCCACAGCATGTGGTCTTTCATGGAAGAGCCTTAAGCCAGGGAGTGGCACGCTTAGACTGGCCGTATAGAAAGATAAATCTGGCTGGCATATGTGGCCTAGGTTGGATGGTGAGCCTAGAAGCAGAGACATCCATTAGGGAGTTGTAGAAGGAGCCAGATGAGAGAATCTGGTGGTCTGGACCAGGGCCGTGTTGAAGAGACGGAGAAAAGGTAGTATTGGCTGCGCTTGGTAATCAGAAGGATGTGGCACGTGAGGGGGAGTGAGCAGAAAGACACGGCCCTCAAGTGTCATCCGTGACAGTGGGCTTGTCCCCGAGATGGGATCCCTCACGGGAAGATCAGGTCTGTGATGACCCGGGGAAGATGATGGGTCAGAATTCACTATGATACACCACTGTCCACACTTCGGACGGCCTCAGCATGTCATAACCGGGGTGACACGGATCCTTAGGAAAAGGGGAAGACGGTATTTTTTTACAGTCTCGCGTAAGATCCCAGAAAGACCAAAGCAACTTATGTGCAGATTTCATCCTGATTCAATAAAATTAAAAGTTTATTTAAATTTTAATGGAAGTATATTGGTATCAAAGGGGAAAAATTAACCCCTTTGCTCTGAATAATTTTGCTGTGTCAATAATTTGTTGCCTTTCAAAATCATCACCAAAGGTCCATCAGGCCCCATGGGCTTTGGGAGGCCACAGAGTGCATTCCCTCGGCCCTGGTGAGGAATTCACCTGAATTAAATCAAAGAAATGGGGATTGATTACAGAGTCAATTTTCAATTACCTGTACTAATAGAGCAGTGGTGTGGGTAATCCCAAACTGTGGTTAACCAAAAATCATTTATATTTGCTTTGGGATGGCATTATTTAAACTATTTATAGCAGCTGGGATCCTAACGACATTTTTCTTTTGTGATTACTAACATTAATTTGCACCCCCAGACTTCACGTTAAGTCTTGGCAAATGGAAGCAGCCCAATGTGATAAGTGAGAAGGATATAGCATTGGGGGAGTTTATACATCCCACACATCATCTACAAATTTAATAATTCACATATATGGATTTTTTTAAAGGTCTGCAAGGGTAGAGATTACAAATCTCCCTTGATAACCCGTTTCTCCATTTAAGAACATTTACCATTGGGAAATGATTTTCCAATGCTAATCTTGATCCTTCTGCCGAAACACAAACTGATCTTTCCTTCTTTCCTCAATGGGGAAAAAAATGAATAAACAGGCCCCGTCCTCCACGGACTTAACTCCGATAATGCTGAAAACTCCTCTTGACTCGTCTCTTTTTCAAGAGGGACCAGGGCCGTTCTGTTTGTTGTCCTTATTTCCCGGCCCGTCATTAGCTGCTCTCAGAAATGAAAGATCGTTAAAAACCACGAGGAACATGACATTTTCTAAGAAACAAAATAATAAAAACCAAAAAAGATCCTGTAATAAGAAATCAGTGAAGAATTTTTACCTGGGTTTTTTTTTTTTTTTAATTAAGAAGTATATATGTTTACTAGAGAAAATAAGAATAAAGAAACAGAGAGGAGAAAATTGCAGGCACCTGTGTTCCAGCAGCTGGAGGTAACCACTGGATCTCTGACTCATCTCACTCCCACCACAGCCTTCAGTTACGGGGGGAGCTCTGTAGGGCAGGCATTCTAGGCAAAACCACACCAGCCAGTATCATAATGCTTAAAAGCTACCCCCTCATTTAGAACCTGATGACTTAAGACAGAATCGCATGGAAACCACAAAGACCGCTTTTGTGCCTTTAGTGAAAGATCTACGCCAAAAGTGGGTGAGACGGCCTCCGCGGTCCATCCCCGGTGCGCACACATCCTGATCTCACTCCTTACGCCTTGAGATGAGGGGTTAGCCATAGACGAGTGGCGCTGGCATCATCTGGAAGCTTGTTGAAATTGCACAAGCCCAGGCCCCACGTCAGACCTACCAAATTGGAATTTGTGCCAGCTTCTGACTCACTGGTCCCACCGCTTGGCTGAGAAGCCTTGCTGGATGGAGCTCATCAATTGGCTGGTGAGTAAAGGCAAGCGGGGGGCAAAAAAGAGCACCGGGAAGGACACAACAAAGAAGAGAAATTCACGAGGTCTAGAGCTGAGCTGCTCCGGGAGGCTCTGCCCTGGGCCCTCCTGGGTAGGAGGTGTTTCTCATCTTACTGCGCCAACTGCGTGCCAAAAAATTGAGAAATGATTTCAAGATTGAGTCAGGGTCCACAGAAACTGGTCGAAACTCCTCCTTCCTTATGTTGAACAACAGCCCTTAGCACCAGGGCTCAGTATACCTCGTCCTGCCTCTAAGTGAGACTCCTTATGGGGGAGGAAGGGCATTAGGGTATGAGGGTCTTGGGCTCCCCCTGGAGGCTAACAAAGGGGCCTGTATGCTCAGTCTTTTCTGTTCAGATGCCCCCTTAGTGCTTCTGTCGGGGGTCTGTAATAAAGAAGCAGACCGCCAGCGTGTTCCTGTCTACCGTTAGCCCACTTCTCTGTTACTGTTTCTCTCCCCTCCCTCCTTCCCCATTATGCAAGTTAAATGATTCTCTTTGCTAATTCTTTCCCCTCTTCCTGTGTTCTTTCCTGCATTTCTCTGTTTTCTGACAGTAGTAACCAACAGTTGCGACAAGACTCACATGGGCAGGAAATGGAACTAAACCAGGTACTGGGGGGACAGGAAGGCTGGAAAGAGGGAAGGCCAGGAAAACTCACTCACACGTACACACATATCCCAGCATACGCACACGTGGGCACACAATTATACTTGTTTTCCTTCAAAACTTGGACCCTACCAAATGGTTTTAGATCCTTTTTTTTTTTTTTTTTTTTACTTAAAGCATTTCTCCAGCTCAGTAAATATTCCTATAAGACATGTTGAATAGTCTCATAGTATTCCACTGTGTGACCATATCACAAATCATTCAGCGAGTCCCCTGATGTTGGGCATTTAGGTTGTCTCCCATCTTTTTTCATGTTTGTAAGTAATGCCGCAATGAACATCCTTGTACATAAATCTGTTCTGATATCTCCGGTTACTCTTTGAGGGTAAATTTTGTTTGACTTTGATAACAGCAATAAACAACCTGACCTTGGATTGAAATATCTTTGTTTGTCCAGCACTCAATTATATTGTGGCTTTTCTCCAAAAGAAAACACAGGGTCTGAATGTCAGGTTTTTAATAAGCAGCTTCCACAAGATTGACTCTCTTGCACCTGCCTGAAATTTCAGCCACAGTGAATTGCAGTAAAAAAAAAATGCCTGCCTGCATTCTGCAACTCACCTAGGACAAATTTACTCCAGAGTACCTCTGGATTGGGACATACTGCAGGATGGGGATTCTCAACTCAAAAGGTGACATTCTATCTTATGGACTTCCATAGAGTCCGCTCTTTGAGAAGGCATAATGTTCACTGTTTAGGCTGAAACATTGTCCACAAATTTGAAAGTTTCTTGGTGATCCCAAACCTTCTTTATTTGGAAGCATAGAGGGAATTATCAGGGTGTAATCTTCATGTGCACAACAATAATAGCCATCCTGTATAGAGACTGTATTATGTGCCAAGTACTACACAGAACACTTTACAACATGTATTAGTTATCTAATGCTGCGTAACAAAATGCTCCAAAATTTAACAGCTTAACACAACAAACACTCATTGTCCCACAGTTTGGGTGGGCCAGAACCTTTCGTGTGACTTAGTGCCCCTTAGAGGCTAAAATCAAGGTATCCACTCTCTACTACCTTACGGCTCAACTGGGAATATATACATGTAAGCTCACTCATGTGGTGGTTGGCACGACTCCATCCATCCTGGACTGCTGGACCAATGGCCTCGGTTCCTTGCCGGTTGTTGGCTGGAGGCCTCCCTCCGTTGCTTGCACTTAGGTCTCTCACGGGCAGTTCCCAACATGAGAGCCGGCTTTTGTCAAAGTGAGAGAGAGGACGCACGAGACAGTAGTAAGAGTTTTTTTGTAAACACATCTTGGAAGCGTCACCACTTCCGCAATATTTTGCACACAAGGAGTCACTTGGTTCGGTCCATACCCAAGAGGTGGGGATCACTGGGAACTAGTCTTAGAGGCTGCTACCACACAACCATTATCTCATTAATTCAAACAACACCTCTTTGAAGTAGAGGTTGCTAATCCCCATTTATAGATAAGAAAACAGACACTCACAGCCAGGAAGTGAAGAGTTTGAGATGTAAACTTCTTTCTCTGGCTTTGGCTCACACGTGCTTGTTCCCTGAACTATGCTCTTGGTAGGACACTTTATCTGTAAAGGTCATATGGTCCTAGAAATATCTCAGTAGGGATTCGGGTCCACTCTTAGCTTCTTTGGTTTACTCCGGCACTCTTGATTTATTTTCTCACTATCTTCCAACGTTTACATGAAACTGCTTAGCTTACGCTAATAAGAGAGGGTAGCATACCCCAGGGGTGTTAGGTTAGCGATGGAAGATCCAGAGTTGTTCAGTTGTCTGCCTTTTTGGGGGGCTCTGGTGAAAGCTAACTGGCTTCTAAATCTCTACCCAGAAGTCTTGTACATCGTTCTCATTCTCAGTTTACATTGCGTATTAGCATTGAAGATGATTTGTAAGATAAACATCATTGGGGAGAAATCCCTGTGGTCAAGAATTAAACACATATGCGTGGTTCTCAACACGTTCTCTAGGAGTTGTCGATTTATTTTCCCTAACCAGTGGAGCTATAAATCTGGCCTGTGCTCAGCACACTGTATGTGTTTTGCTTTATGAAGGCATAAATCACCAAGATACAATTTGTGTTTGATTTTTTGGACACTTAATTTGCTTAAATGTTCAGCAGTTCATAGACGTAAATTGTACTGGGCATAGCTCCAAGTCGAGTAAGCTGAGAGCAAGAAGCTATACATATTAGGATGTAATTCAGAAGAAAAATCATCTTGGCTGGTCAAGTAAGTCCTCTTTATAAGTTATTTATAAATAATTTTTCTCCATAGGCAATATAAACATTTAGTAAACACTTCTAGAGGAGGGAGCGTTGTAGTAAATTTCAAGAAACCGCACACATAATACGCTTCTCCACTGTTGGTGAGGGAGTGACGCGCAGGGGATGTGCCCATTTGGCAGATCATGGTTTAACGTAGAAGCATGTCTTCTTGAGAATTAAGATGTGGATTTTCACACCGTCTGCCCCGAACTAAATGTGTGGAACTTGAGCACGTCACTTAACTTCTTTGTGCCTCAGTTTTCTCATTTGGAAACGAAGGGTTGGACTAAATAATTTCTGAATTCCCTTCCACTTCTAAAGTGCTGTGGTTCAGGGCGCCTGGGTGGCACAGTCGGTTAAGCGTCCGACTTCAGCCAGGTCGCGATCTCGCGGTCCGGGAGTTCGAGCCCCGCGTCGGGCTCTGGGCTGATGGCTCAGAGCCTGGAGCCTGTTTCCGATTCTATGTCTCCCTCTCTCTCTGCCCCTCCCCCGTTCATGCTCTGTCTCTCTCTGTCCCCCCAAAAAATAAATAAACGTTGAAAAAAAATTTTTTTTAAGTGCTGTGGTTCTAAATACTTACTGGGCACCCACAAAACCTCCCCCTTCCGTGCCATGGGAAGGACAGTGGAAAACAGGAAGAAGCTGGGGGACAAAAACACAAGGAGGTTTTGAAAATCAGGGAGGGCTGCCTAACAGTTTGAGCCGTACTACCACAGAGAAGTCTGTATAATTTTATAGAGGCTGGTGTTTTCCCAAGTGTGCACAGCATTGTCTCTGGTACAGTGCACTGGGAAGGGGTACCTAAAAGTGGCCCTGGGAACTGCCTCAGAATGGCCCCCACAGTAAGCCAGCTGGGATTGTGGAGTGGCTCCTTCTAGTCAAGGATGAGGCTGCACGTGAACTTCTCAACTACCCATGGGATTGATGGCTTCTTTTCCCTGGGAGGAACGGATGCAACTTCCCACGTATGCTGGGCCGCTGGCTTTCCCAGGCAACTCCCGGAAACAGCTGGTGCCCAAACCTTAGCCTGACAGGTCTGCTCTCAGGCTTGCCTTTTAAGAAGGAGGAGCAAAAAGGGGAAGGGTCCCTCCACGAGCCACAGACATACCGGGCAGCACCTGCCCCAGCACCTCTGTGGGTAGCAGGGAACCAGTGTTTCTTGCTGACCGTTAGATCTCAATTTCCCCAATAAGATCTATCTCTTAACCCAGTGGTTCTCAGACTTTTGCACACCTAGAATGGAGGACTGAACACATCAACTGCAGGGGTCTGCCCCTAGAATTTCTGAGTCAGTATGCCTAGCGTGGGCCTAAGAGTTTGCATTTTTAACAAGTTTCCAATGCTGTTTCTCCGGGGCCCACACTTCGAGAATCCATGCCATACGACATTATAGAATTTGTCCTAAACTCCATTGCAAGGCAAGTGGTAACAGGAAAGATCATTTAAAGTGCTCTTGGATAAAAAAAAAAAATTAACTTAAATAGTTATATGTTCATATGTATTAATATGTTTCTTTTTTTTCCAACGTTTTTATTTATTTTTGGGACAGAGAGAGACAGAGCATGAACGGGGGAGGGGCAGAGAGAGAGGGAGACACAGAATCGGAAACAGGCTCCAGGCTCTGAGCCATCAGCCCAGAGCCCGACGCGGGGCTGGAACTCCCGGACCGCGAGATCGCGACCTGGCTGAAGTCAGACGCTCAACCGACTGCGCCACCCAGGCGCCCCAATATGTTTCTGACAGATGCTGATTTTCCATTTGTAATATCAATATCCAGTTAACTTCAAATACATTTATTTTAGCAAAAGGGGAATCAAATTAAAGAACATATTTAAGCATTCATGTAAATCATAAAACAAGGTGGCAGATCATAACGAAATTCATAAAGGTGGTAACATAAAGTTGGGTGAAATTTGGGAAACACATCAGCAATGAATGCAATAGAAATTGTTAAAGCGGAACCATGGGATCAGACTACCGGCAAAGAGTGGTTCTGCAGGGGACGGGTACTTGAGGTGCGTCTTAATGTGGACGGATTTAGATAAGCCAAGAGGCAGTGAGAATGTGAGCAGGTGGATGGAGAGGGTCTGGAAAGAGCCACAGACAGGCGGACGAGGGCCAATGTCAAACGGTGAGCTGAAAAGAACAAAAAATCTTTGCTCAGCCTGGTGTTTGGTGTACAAGACAACAAACAACCATTATAGCAGATTTCCATTTATGGCTTGGTATTCTGGTAATGGACGTTGGCCGTAACGCGTCTCAGTAATCAGCCTTCTCTGAGAGTCTAGGCTCTCATTTTGCATTTTGTTGGCTTTGTTTTCCCCTGCCGTTTGCTTACCTTTTTCTGGCAAGTCTAGCGAGGCAAGGTTTATGGCTCTAGGTTCCTTACGCATCGGATCATCTTTAGAGGTCAGCAGCCCAAACGAAGACACTCTTAGACTGATCGCTCTGTAGGGCCATTATTGCAAACCATCAGAAGCTACTTCAAAGATCTCTTTGGAAGATAACTGTTTCTGTTTTCAATTAGCTGAGCTTGCTTATTGAAAAGTTGCCACTGGAAGAGGATGCCATGAAGAAGTGACCGTGTAGCCCATTTCATTTTGCTAGCCTGTAATTTAATCTTTGGAAATAATAAGTTGTTGTTACAGCTGAATATAAACTAAAAGTGTTATTTGCCATTTTCCACAAACTTGTCATATAAAGAGCCATAAAACCCTTCTACCATTTATGCATCATGCAAATTCATTTTCTTCCCATAATGTCCTACAACGAGAGGGCATTTGGGGGCCCCATGCAGGTCACAAACAGGGGTTTGGAAACCATTTGTCCTGCTGTGCCTTATAAACGGTCATTGAATTGCTACTTTCAAAAACAAACCCTGAAGACTAACAATTTGGTCAAAGACTTACGAAATCGCTTTTAAGAAAATTCCATTGTCCTGACAATCTAAGATCGTTTGCTCTACTTAGGCAACAGTGTAGGGAGAAAACAAACAAACAAACGTGTAGAGCCTTCTGCGACTCTCCTGACTACTTATGACCTGAGACCACTGGTTCCCAATCAGACTCATCCCAATCCCAGGGGGATTGTTAACCTCTAGATCACTGGGCCCTACCCCAGAGTTTCTGATTGAGTAGGTGTTGGAAGGGATCAAGTATTGCATATCTATGAGGTTCCTAGATGATGTTAATGCTGCTGGTCCAGGGACGCTTTGGAAACCACTGACTTAGAGGCTGTCTCTGGTTTGCCCTATCTCCTTCCCTCTTTATACCATCTGAAATGACCATGAAAAATTTGTAGGTCCTCATCAGCACCATAGTCCATGATCCTTCTACTTGGCTGTCTGCCTCATCTTTATCTGCATGTCAGAATCCTACTCATTCTTCCAGGCTTATTGTAGGGTCATCTCTTTTGAGAAACCTCTTCTGACCTCCAGGGAGAATTGACCATCCCCGCTTCTGTGGTTTACATATCTAGCATGACGGGTCTACCATAGCATTGCAATTATTCCTTTACCATTGTAGATTTTCTGCTATCATGAGCTAGGAGCTCCTCGAGGACTCTTATCTCAATTTCTTTAAATCCCCAGTTCCTTGCACACACTAGACACTCAGTAAAGTTTCCTGGATAATAAATTAAAATTGTTAATAACATATGATATTTATAACCATTTTTTTGATCTCTTCTCAGCCTTTCGGCTGAGATCAAATGTAACCATTTTTTTAATGTTTATTTTTGAGAGAGAGGCAGAGCGCAAGTGGGGGAAGGGCAGAGAGAGAGAGAGACAGAATCTGAAGCAGGCTCCAGGCTCCTAGCTGTCAGCACAGAGCCCAACGCGGGGCTTGAACTCACGGACTGCGAGTTCATGACCTGAGCCAAAGTCGAATGCTTAACCGACTGAGTCACCCAGGTGCCCCAGTAACATATGATATTTAATGCAAATCCAATTTAGAGGAAGTACAGCACTGTACTTAAGCACATAAGCATTTGGGGTCAGACAGCCCTGGGTAGGTATCAGAGCTGTGGGACACAGTGCAAATCACTGAACCACTGTGAGTCACAATTTTCTCATCTGTAAATTGGTGACAACTCATGTGTTCATCAGGTGGATTAAGTGAGATTATATAGGTGAAGCACTTAGCATAATGGATCACAGACATGCTGAAAGAATTATCATGATTATGATTCATGGTTAGTCATATAAATCAAATTTACATGTTGAATTTCAGAGGAAACAAGATTTTAGTTATTATTTTATTCATTAATAGGGCACTTTGCATGTGCAGAGATTTTTGTATGATGTTTCCGGTAATTTAGATAACGGAATAGCTATTTAAACATGAAAGCGCTTACTATTCCCATTCTGGCCACTATTCCCATTTAGGCCAGAATTATTCATTCAGTGGATATTTTTTTAATGCCTGAAGTGTGCCCAACACACTGCTAGGTTAAAAGAAATACCTAGTCCCTGCCCTCATGAAGCTCAGAGCGCAGCAGGGAGCCTGACATTAAACATAATTAACGAATTAACGAAATTCAACTATGATCGATGCTGATGCAAAGGTGGTAAATGTTTAATTTGTATGTTCCCTTCCTGCGGAACTCACTCCTCCTCAACAGGGCTCTGATGCTTTTTCTATAACAATCCACACAGGTCAAGTTCATCACGTGACTCTCCCAAATCATGGAGGCTGAATCTAGGAAGCCTTTCCTCACTAAATACTAAAAAGCCCATTTGACTCCGTAAACGAATGACACGTTGTGGGCAAGGCTTTCCCTGGCATGGGCTGGGCATATCTGGGTCTAGTGACTGTAAGGGAGACTTCCATGGGAAGAAGTCCCAAAAGGCCGCACAGAAAGGAAGAAGTGGGGAAGAATGAACTCATCAGTGTGTCTAAAGAACGGGAGACATTTTTTTTTTTTGGGGGGGCCTGGTTTTATTTTGTTTGTTTGTTTTGATTTGGTTTTGGTGGATAAGAACCAAAGGAAAGATCTCTCTCCTTGTTGCTTTGCAAGGTCTCTGCTCAGCACCAAGAAGATGTGCAGACCACCCTAAGAGCAGGCCTGTGGCTGTCACGTGACTCTTCTGTAGCTGGCTGGTTATGACCCACTTGGGCAAACCTGTCCTTCGCAGATGGGAGTAACCGACAGCTGATTGGCAGGGCACTCTGTTCAGGTGATGAAAAATCATCTAGAACTGTTTAAAATCAACTCACGAGGGGCGCCTGGGTGGCTCAGTCGGTTAAGCGGCCGACTTCGGCTCAGGCCATGATCTCGCGGTCCATGAGTTCGAGCCCCGCGTCGGGCTCTGTGCTGACAGCTCAGAGCCTGGAGCCTGTTTCGGATTCTGTCGTCTCCCTCTCTCTCTGACCCTCCCCTGTTCATGCTCTGTCTCTCCCTGTCTCAAAAATAAATAAAAAACGTTAAAATAAAATAAAATCAACTCATGAAATCAGACTGAATGAATGAAGGCGAACAAAATCGTTGCCAAGTGAGAACTTTGCCAACCTCTGTCTTCCAAGGGACCCAAACAAAGTTGCCGTATACGTATAATTTTCTAGCCCAAGCCATGTGTTATCCTTGCTTTACTCAGTGAAGCTCAAGCTCAAGGAACGTTGACGTCAGGATTTCTAAATGAGTTCTTTCCAAACACTATTAACGTTTCTTTAAGGGATTTAACGCCTATCTTAACGCGTATGTATGTATGTGTTTTCTGTGGTGATAGCTCCCTGTGGTAACTATGGTTATTAATTATAAATAAGAGTTGGGTAAACTACATCAGTATTTCAACGTATTTTCTGATCATGATATGTTCTATATGTTGCATGAAATTACCAACAAATAGAAAATAGAGAATTTGAAAATCAGAGCGCCCCTGTGGCTCAGTCAGTTGAGCGTCTCTTGATTTTGGCTCAGGTCATGATCTCGCAGTTCTCGGGATTGAGCCCCATGTCAGGCTCTGCACTGACACCGCGGAGCCTGCTTGCGATTCTCTCTCTCCCTCTCTTGCCCCCTCCCCCACTTGTGCACGCCCTTTCTCTCTCTCAAAAGAAATAAACTTAAAAAAACATTGCATATCATCTATTATTCCATCTCCCAGCGTTAACCATTATAACTGCTTCAAAATTTTTGATAGAATTTATTTAATAGATTTTTCGATAAAATGGCAATCTTGCGGTGTATATAGTGTGTGTGTGTGTGTGTGTGTGTGTAATATTTTTCTTTGTTCTTAAGTTTTCTTTAAAAAATATAGTTTTAATGGCTAAAAACATATCACTGTATGAAACTACTTACGGATTTTTGAAAGTAAAAAAATAAGCTGGAATTCAGCCAAATTTCTCTTTCCCTAAGATAGCGGTGAAAGTATGCCAGGTACTATTCATTGTGGAATCCTAGGCTCATGGAGCTGGGAAGGACCTCCAAGGTCATGCATGAACATGAGAAGGCTCCAGAGAAATGCGTGAATTTAGTTATCTTTTTCTCAGTAGTCTAACCATTATAGCAGCCAACTTCGTTTGAGTACTAAAGGTAATTAACCCTGGCTGTAGCCAAAACTTTTTTTTGTATCTTGCATGATGGGTGACTGATTTTAAGCAAATGTACATTTATCCCAGATAGAAATCCTAATTAGAAATTTTGCCTGAAGAAGTTCAGGTTTGTGAACATTTTACAACGAAGCAATTACTACCAAACAGTAAAAGAGGAACCATGGGTTATTTCTCATTAGACCTTTCCTTCAAAGTTCGAGAAATTTGAATTTATACTAAATTTAATTATAAAAGTACCTGATAGCTTCTTCAGTTTCTTCCCTTACCCTATAGAAACTGCCTGAAACTCTACTCTCACAAACATGCCTATGATTTTCTATTATCCCACACACCTCACCACCACCTTGTACACGTTTTATGATACGGTTTGCTGAGAGAAAGCAAAGTAATGGAAACCATTTCCACGCAATCCGAAGCAGGTTCATTCTACCTGCCTGAGTTTCAAGAGCTACATTCCCAAGGAAGCTTTTTTTTTTTTTTTTAATTTTTTTTTTCAACGTTTATTTATTTTTGGGACAGAGAGAGACAGAGCATGAACGGGGGAGGGGCAGAGAGAGAGGGAGACACAGAATCGGAAACAGGCTCCAGGCTCTGAGCCATCAGCCCAGAGCCCGACGCGGGGCTCGAACTCACGGACCGCGAGATCGTGACCTGGCTGAAGTCGGACGCTGAACCGACTGCGCCACCCAGGCGCCCCGGAAGCTTTTATTTAACAAATGTTGGATCTATCTACATGACAGTGATATTTACTAAGGTTAATTAAACATTATAATTAATACTAATTACAACTGCATTGTAACTAATAGAATTAATTGAAGCAGTATTATCTTATTAATATTAGTAATTAATAGGTAGCTATGAATGTCATTAAATAACAATAATTCACACAATAATATCATTGCTCAATGGTCCCAAGTATTATCACATTTACCGTCACAATGAACTGGAGAGGTCTGGAATGTGTATTGTCCAATTCTTCATGCAGAAAGCTATGAAAGATGAATGAAGAATTTTAGGCGTTTTAAAATCTTCTGAGGAGGAAACCTCAGTCTCCCCATCCTGACCAGCTGTTTATCAGACCTGTGGCCTCACTGGTGGGGCAGATGAACAAGTTTGATTTTTTTTTTTTCTTTAAAGGGCATGCAACTTATTCAAGAATATTATTTGAAGCCCTTTTCACTGTTTTTTTTAACAGCTGAATATCACATTTACTCTTAGGGGAGTATTTTTTTTTTCTATTGCGAAGGTGAGGCTGGACAGATAACTTCATGTTCCAACTCGGCCGTGCTGTTGGATCGGAAGGGTGCGCAGCTTTGACTGAATTATTCTGTAACAACGCCAGCCTCACATTTGATGTCTAATCTCCACCAGGAACCTGTGCACCAATGAATTAGTCTAAGTGTATGAGGAGCATTCGGTTTTAACTCCACACAATGGCTCCTCTTTGGGGGTGTTCTCTCTTTACCCTTTCTCCTTAATGTTCTTCCAGGTTTTGTCCTTAGTCCTCTTCTTTCTTTCCATGTTCCCTCTTCCCACGTTCCCAACAACATCTCTCAAAGCACCGGGGATCCCCCAGTGTAGGTAGTTTTAGCTTCGCTCTCTCTCTATCGTCCAGAGCTTGCTCCTGGCATTTCAGACTCAGTATTTCCCAAACGGAACTTTCCTTCCTTAAACTTGCTTCTTCCCCTGGCTTCTCCATCTCCATAAACGGTACCGTCATTCTCTCAGTCATTCCATCTTGAAAGAGGTCTTTGAGACTTCTGACTCTCTCCTCTCCTTTGGCACCTACCTCCTGCCCATTCTGCTTCCAGAGTCGCTCTCCCCTGTCCTTCTTTTCCCTCGCCACAGTCCCAGTTCAGCCGTGCCGGGGGTTTCAACAGTGGCTGCACAGTAGGTCATGCAGTGAGCTTAAACAACAACAGAACCAGGCCAGCTCCCCGTCCCAGACCAACTGAATCAGTAGCTCTGAGGGAGGAACCCAGATTTCAGGATTTTTCAAAACTTCCTCAGGGGCGTGTTAATGTGAACACGCGCTTGATAACCCCTGCGTCGGATTCTCTGTGAAAGAAATCCTACATCTTTTCCTGTCTCTCTCTTCCTTTTTTTTAAAAATTTTTTTTTCAACGTTTATTTATTTTGGGGACAGAGAGAGACAGAGCATGAACGGGGGAGGGGCAGAGAGAGAGGGAGACACAGAATCGGAAACAGGCTCCAGGCTCCGAGCCATCAGCCCAGAGCCCGACGCGGGGCTCGAACTCCCCGACCGCGAGATCGTGACCTGGCTGAAGTCGGACGCTTAACCGACTGCGCCACCCAGGCGCCCCTCTCTCTTCCTTTTTATCTCTGCCTGAGCATTCATTTTCCTATTGCCCTGCTCTGTAAGGGCAGGAACTTGTTTATTTATTTATTTTTTCAACGTTTATTTATTTTTGGGACAGAGAGAGACAGAGCATGAACGGGGGAGGGGCAGAGAGAGAGGGAGACACAGAATCGGAAACAGGCTCCAGGCTCCGAGCCATCAGCCCAGAGCCCGACGCGGGGCTCGAACTCCCGGACCGCGAGATCGTGACCTGAGCTGAAGTCGGACGCTTCACCGACTGCGCCACCCAGGCGCCCCTCTGTTCATGTTTTAAAAATCAAGACATAAAATTTTTCCCAAGGGCCCCCTAGCCAGCTTTTATTCAGTGCCATTATCCAACATGGAGTCAAAAGACGATATTCTTGCTTCAAGGGAGACTCGGAAAGTGAATATCTGGCATTGTCCGGAATATCTGGAAGGAAGGCTGGCTCTTCTAGGAAAGAAGTGAGTGGGGAAGGCGACCAACACAAGGAGACAAGCACCAGGGTCTCCTATATTTTGTCTTTTGAAATACATCAGTACTTCTCCTAAAGTTCTATTCAAATGCGTCCTCCGTGAAGCCTTTCCCAATCTCTCTCCAGACGGACGTCCCTTCTCTCTGAAGGCCTGTGGTATTTTCGTTTAAATGTCTCTCCTTGACCTTTGTGTGCTTCAGGTTTTTGTAACATCTGTGTGCCTTCTAAAAAATTAACTTACTTTGATACAGAGAGAGAAAGAGAATAAGTGGGAGAGGAGCAGAGAGAGAGAGAAGGAGAAAGAGAGTCGCAAGCAGGAACCCCACTGTCAGGGTAGACCCCGACGTGGGGCTCGAACTCACGGACCGTGAGATCATGACCTGAGCTGACGTCGCACGCTTAAGCAACTGTGCCACCGAGGCGCCCCTGGGTGAGTGTCTTGTTTCCCATATTGAATTACAAGCTCCTTGAGGGCAGGGGCCATGACTCAGTCATCTTCGTATATCCTGTAGCACCAAGCCAACGGAAAAATATTTTGTTGCAAAAGTGATATTCTGGCTTTGATGGCCTTCACGTTGTTTGCTCAGCTAGCGGCCTTCTCAAACTTGTTTCCGATGCTGGTTTCAGGTGGCCAGTTAGCCAACGGAGATCAAGTGATAGTGACAACAAGGATTCATTCGTTTGTCTTCCCTCCTGGCCATTTCCTTCTACCCAGTCATCCGAGGGGGGTGGCCACCCTTTTCCCGTTTTTGCCAGTTGCAGACAAAACAGATTCAGTAGTAATAAACCGGTTGTCACACTCTGAGCCCCTCTAACTAATTTCTAGTAAAATATTAGAAGTTCTTTGCTTAGAGCCGAAGGCTGACCAGGCTGGGACACACGCTGGCGGCAGGGCTAATGAGAAAAGTCCCGCCAGGTGGCAACTCACCCCCGCTGGGGCTCTCCAGGAAGGGTCGGCCCGGCCGAGGAGGGTGCTACATCTTTACCCACTTGGGGAGATGCCGGCTTCAAAGACTGGGCTCCGACAGGAAAACAAATGGAAACCGGTGGGCGGGGGGAGCCGGCAGGCATTGCGGGCTCATGAAAAGAACCGTAATAATAATAATACTTTTCAAAGCTTTATTCCGCTGAGAGTGACAGGCGAGGGATTTCATTGGCCTGAAACGCGAGAGGCTTGGTGGTTTTCGACACCCCCGTGGTGCTTCAGCACAACCCACAGGGAGGGTGTAGCAGCTTCTGGGAAAGACGGAGCTGCCCCAGATCCTTCTCTGCTCCGACTTTCTTCAGAGGACCGTTCTCGGAGGTCCTCTCCCTTCCCGCTTAGGCTAGCTGGGGGCCCAGACGATTGTTCTCTTTACAACACAAACAGCTATTGCCGCCTGTGGTCCAACTTGTCTGGTGCCTGAGGGACAGGGTCGGGGCCTAATGAGGTAAACAGGATTCATGCTTGGCTCCGGCCAACTTACAAGGACTCTGCAAGGACAGGGCTTAGCTAGGTGAACTTGGGGCCTTAGAGGAACCAAAGAAAACTCTTGTGGGAGTAACCCAAATGTACCAGGGGACGCTGCCAATATCGGAAGTGGTCTCCAAAGGTCAGTTCTAGCGAAAGGAAGCCAACCAAAATAGATTTGCCCTCCAATACTTTTGCTGAGTGATGAATATGCCTGAGGTTCTGGACTAAGCAGTATACATACGTCATCCGATTTTATATTTGGAACAGCCCTTCGAGGTCGTTTTTGTTAGCCTTATTTTCCGGATGAGGAAACTGAGATTTGGGGAGTTTGTCAGTGATTCCTGAACGTCGGTGGGCAGTGGAATCACCTGGAAGCTTTGCGAAAACACAGGTTTCTGAGATTCCTCTCTGCCTGACTCATCTTGAAACTGGAACGGGGGCTTTTCTCCCCCCTGCTCTGGTGCTCGAGCTAAAGTGTCAGTTCTTCCCGGGTGTCTAGGCTGCTGGCCTTCTGGTGGAAGGCACACACAATTGGCTCTCCCCACTCGCCAGCTTGCTGACTCACCTTGCAGACCTTGGAACTTGTCAGCCTCTACGGTCGCACGAGCCAATTCCCTGTCATAAATCTTTCTCTACCCACATCCTATCGGCTCTGTTTCTCTGGGGAATCCCGACTCATACAGACTTTCTGACTCAGTGGGTCTGGGGCCAGGCCTGAGAACACGCATTTCCAGGGTTCCCAAGAGACGCTGAGACTTGAGATCAATGCTCTGTGATTCAGAGACCACACTCTGAGAACCTCTGCCTTAGGTTCAGGGAAGGCAGACAACCTCCCTTCGTTAATTCCCCCGACCCAGATCCTGTCGGCCGGCTTCTCCCGCGAGACTCAACTTTCTCGAAACACACATTTAATTTGCTGTGCCCAGGAGGTGAATAAGAGACAGGCCTTGTCTTCGATGTGCTCACAGCCCAGAGGTGGCAGCAGGAGACAGAATACGATGTGGAATAAGTGTACGGGGGATCGGGGAGGGGGACAAAGAGAGTTTACCTGAGGGCAGAGAACGTCTGGAGTTTTCACGTGGGAGGAAGACGTAGGGAGGAAATGAAGGATCTGAGGAACCAGGGCTCAGAAAGGGTGGCTAATCCGCTCTCACATCTCATTTCTTTTCAGTTCGACCTAGTTTCTCCCAGCTCTGCGGGGGCCTGATTGCCCCGCCCGGAGGCACACTGGTTCCCTCTCTGCCAGCTCTGTGCCCCACGCTTGGTCTGCCCCGGCCCATCCGGGAGGGAGACACACACGGGAGGAATGTATACCAAGCGCCTCGCTCGTCAGTTGTTCCGGGGATTGAAAGAGGCTCCACGGGCTTTACAACCAGCGAAAATTGTCGCCAGCTTCACAATTCTGGCCAACATGTCGATGCTTTGAAGTCTGGTTGCCGCCTTTTACAATTCTATTTTTAAAATGTATTAAAGATGTTTGAACGTGGCAGAGACTCCCAATAAAAGCCAGGCTGCTTGAGAAGCAGGATGCTGGTCTCAATTTAAAGGGCCTGTTAAATAATAGGATACCCGTGTAAAAGGGGCTCCACGAGACTGACCCACTGGTTCTCACGGAAGGCAAGCTCAGTCGCCAATGCCCCTGAAAGGCTTCCAGAGGCTATCGAGCCCTCTATTTATCCCCTGTCGATGCCCCGGAAGTGCCTTTTCATACACAGTGATAGAATTTTTGTTTGAGTCCGTCATTAACATAAAGGCACGAAGCGAAAACAGGAGCAGGTCCCTAATGAAAGATTTCGGCATGAGTTTTGCCTAAAAATCAAGCCAGTGCTAACCGGTAAGTTTCCGTGATTCTGCAAGGCCTGGCTCCCTGAAGAGGGGTCTGGGGGCCTGCTATACGCCCACAGAATCACAACTCTGAACATCTTCTGGGGACCTATCTTTGACGGTCCATTTTATCTCGAGGACTTTATTAGGCCCTTCAGGAGGCTACTTGAAAAATGAGATGTGAGGGGCGCCTGGGGTGGCGCGGTCGGTGAAGCGTCCGACTTCAGCCAGGTCACGCTCTCGCGGTCCGTCCGTGAGTTCGAGCCCCGCGTCGGGCTCTGGGCTGACGGCTCGGAGCCTGGAGCCTGTTTCCGATTCTGTGTCTCCCTCTCTCTCTCTGCCCCTCCCCCGTTCATGCTCTGTCTCTCTCTGTCCCCAAAATAAATAAAAAAAAAAGTTGGAAAAAAAAGAAAAGAAAAGAAAAATGAGATGTGGTTCCTGACCTCTGCCCTCCCCATCATCACCCACCCTCAGTGACTCAAAGAACGTTGTTGACTCCAGCTTCAATCCCGTCCACAGTTCTTCCTCCTTGCTGCCACTGCCCTTAATTCGGGTCTTTGCTTGTGCGCCCGACACGGCAGCCTTATTCACCCACTTTTCAGTGTCTCCTTATACCCTGGAGTCTAGAGAGCTACAATTCCCATTCCCAGACTCTCTTGAAGTTAGAAGTTGCCATGTGGCACAGTCTGGCCCATAAAATATACACCAAAGTGGTCTAGGGATTTCTGGGATACTCTCGCTTTCCTGAAAGGAGCACTGACCCTTCCTTCTCCGCATTCTCTCCTCCGGGCTACTGCCTGAGATGTGATACGCCCGCTGTTTACGTAAGCGCCGTCTCGCGACTCGGAGGGAAATGCCAAGAGACATGTGGGGTCCTTGGTTCTGCCATCTTGAGCTAGGAACCAATGTCTGCAGTTGGCAACTTTTGTACTTCTTTTTTTTATTTTGTATTTTTTAACGTTTTATTTATTTCTGGGACGGAGAGAGACAGAGCATGAACGGGGGAGGGGCAGAGAGAGAGGGAGACGCGGAATCGGCAGCAGGCTCCAGGCTCCGAGCCGTCAGCCCAGAGCCCGACGCGGGGCTCGAACTCGCGGACCGCGAGATCGTGACCTGAGCTGAAGTCGGACGCTTCACCGACTGCGCCACCCAGGCGCCCCAACTTTTGTACTTCTTATGGAAGAAAAATTAAAACTCGAGTTTGTTTACGCTGTGATTTCTCAGTTCTTCACGACTTAGGGCCACGGATCCTTTCTAGCCGCGCTGTTAACATGGGCTCAGAGTGATCACCTTACTTGCTTGAGCACGCAGCTGCTAAATAGCAGAATCACGATTAAATCGGATAGGTAGCAGGCTAACTCGAAGACTTATCTTCACTGAATTTTTTTTTTCTGTGAATTCCCCGCATAGTGTCCGGGTGCAATGCTAATATTTTTTCGTTCCTTCAGGACAAGGTATCTTTTAAAATCCGCGACAGCTTTGGTAGATATGGCAAGTTCCCTTGCAACCTGTTCTGGGAGGCCACTGAAAAGACTCCTCTCAATTATGTAACTGTCAAGCAATTGGGCCTGGCTGCTCCAGGGGGAGAGTGAGTAATAGGCCCTTTCTGTACCTTGACAAAGGCAGCCTCTCCAAATAACAGCCCCGTATGTAGATCTGATCATTGTGGGGGGAAGGAGGACATGTTCGTGGACATCAAGAAGCCTCGTAAAAGGAAACTGGCAGTACCAACTCTATCACGTTCCCAGCTCTTTTGAGATCCCACATCCTTAGATGCTTCTGCCAGATTCAGAGTCTCAACTGACGTCTCCTGGGAGGAGAAGAAAGTGAAGACCACCCAAGAGGAAAATCCCCACAACGGAAGGCAGTCTAGAGTACGCCTCCTGGCTCATCGGCGACACCTAGACTCAGGGAAGGGCACAATGCGGACCTGCTTTGAGAATAAGAATTGCACACGTCCCCGTGAACCAATTTTTATTATCCCAAGCACTGATAAGGTCTGTACACCAGTCTGAACCAGAAAGAGAAACGCTGCACAAAGGTGTAGCGGAGTATGGCATTGACAATAATAGGAAGTCATTTTCAGGCTGCCCCCCCCCCCCGGTTTGATTCCCTAGCTGCTTTCTGAGAGGCGTCCAGAGCAGGACTAAGCCACTTTAGAATGAGGGAATATCTGGGGTTCTTAGATGATGGGCAAGGATGACCTTGAAAGATCCTGGATTCATGTTACTCTGATGAATGGGGGATGAAGCAATTTTAATTTGAAGATGACAAGACGTAATCAAATTTGTGTCCTGAGCTGGTGAACGAGGTCGCAACAGCTACACAAGTGATAGCGTTAACAGACAGAAATCAAGGGAAAATTTTATAACTGAAATGACTAAAATAAGGGTAACTAAACGGTTGGGCATTGTTAGTGAAGTGTCAAAAATCTATTTGAATTCAGAGCATAATGAGTCAGCTAACTCGTGTTTCAAACACTCCTTTTATGTCAGAATTTTCCTCCAATGGTCAAGAGTCTCCATAATCAAGAATTATCGTGGAGACGGGGTGGGTCACTAGGCAAGTCCATGTTATTCAGTATGACTTCATGAGCCAATAAATATTCATGCCGGCCAGAATAAAAAATAGTATTGACCTCCTGGAATGTGTAGGAGGGAAGCTTTGGCTCTAATGCTAATGGATTTTACATTGTTTTATCAAGATCTGGAAATCTTGGATTATTCTGAATCGTAGTACTGGAGAGTCAACATTGTTATTTTAAAAGTATAGATTGCGGGGCACCTGGGTGGCTCGGTCAACAGAGCCTCCAACTTCGATTCAGGTCATGATCTCACGGTCTATGAGTTGAGCCCCACATCAGTCTCGCTGCTCAGTGCAGGGACTGCTTGGTATCCTCTGTCCCCCTCTCTCTCTGCCCCTCCCTTGCTTGTGTGCTCTCTCTAAAAAATAAATAAACTTAAAAAAAAAAGTGTAAGTTACGTATACAACATAGTGAAAGATGAGTCCACCAAGGGTAGAGTAGATGATTTAATTGGTGTTCGGCATTATCGGTAACGTCGGTAACAGTAACCATTTAGACTTCCACTAATAGTCCCAGATTTAGAGTTACAGTTTGAGAGATCCATCCAAGATATGTAAGAACAAAACCCTGAACATTAAGTATCTTAAAATTCTCCAAAAGGCCTTAAGTTTTTAACTCCAAGCGGGAATCCTCATTAAAGACATGCCATGCTAGCTTTATTTCATCAGATGCCTCCAGAATCAATTGGGGGAGGAGGGACCTAATGGGTCTGAATGATTATGACGTTGTACCGGGCTCTCTGCTAAGCACTTCATAGGTCCTTATTTAATCCCCCAAATACCCACATGAAATAGATGCTATTATTATCTTTGTATTACACAAAGAAACAGAAGCAGAGAAGAATTGCATGGATTGCCCCAAATTACACAGTCTGTAAGAATCAAAGTTAAGGTTAAATGCTGATTGTCTCTATAAAAATAACCACTTACGTTGCATCCAGTACCACCCTCCATCTTCACTTTTCCTCCTCGCCCCTCCTCCCTTCAGATACTTCTCAGCTGGGTTTCAGGAATATTCCAGAATCCACCTTTTTTTTTTTCAACGTTTTTATTTATTTTTGGGACAGAGAGAGACAGAGCATGAACGGGCGAGGGGCAGAGAGAGAGGGAGACACAGAATCGGAAACAGGCTCCAGGCTCTGAGCCATCAGCCCAGAGCCCGACGCGGGGCTCGAACTCACGGACCGCGAGATCGTGACCTGGCTGAAGTCGGACGCTTAACCGACTGCGCCACCCAGACGCCCCAGAATCCACCTTTTTAAGTCTCAACTGGAAAGGTAAATTTCCAGGCACACATGGTTTCCCTGACATTTCTATTCTGCTGAAATGTTACATGATTGGTCTTTATCCTATGGTAGGAAATTTATATGCATCTCTACCACTGTTGCGGGTTCCTTGAGGCTAGGGCCTCACTAATTTGGAATTTCCTCAGGAACTGACAAATGGCGTCTCTGGAATACACTTGACAAATGTGCTGAATGACTGATACAAAGTACAGACAGAGCAGGAAATCAAGCTCACTTGATGTTGGCCAGGGTCCTTCTCAGGCAGAGGGTCACAGATAAACTCTGGGGGCCTTGCCTGCTGGGACACATGCTGATTTTTGCTTCTGTGTCCTCAGGGGAAGCTCGCTGAGCTTCAATCTTGGTTCTCATCAGATGGAAGTGAGAACTTGGAATTCTTGGAAGAGAGTGCATTAAATTACTTCCACAAAATTAGTTTTACTTGATCATAACGTGGTAGCATTAAATTGTTGCCTAGAAAAGCACTCTGGCTTTCACAGTTCTTCCCTTCCCTTCCCTTCCCTTCCCTTCCCTTCCCTTCCTTTCCTTTCCTTTCCTTTCCTTTTTTCTTTTCTTCTCTCTTCCTTTCTTTCTCTTTTCTTTTCTTTTCTTTTCTTTTTTCTTTTCTTTTCTTTTCTTTTCTCTTTTCTTCTCCTTTCCTTTCCTTTCTTTGCCTTTCCTTTCCTTTCCTTGCCTTTCCTTTCCTTTCCTTTCCATTCCATTCCATTCCATTCCATTCCATTCCATTCCATTCCATTCCAGTATAGCTAACATACAGTGTTATATTAGTTTCAGGTGTACAATATAGTGACTCAACAATGCCATTCACAGTTATATTAGTTTTTTTTATTCCTGCCATACCAAATTCATTTTATATATAAAATTAATGTAATGTACACACATGTAGCATTTTGTGTCAGGTTTCTTTCACTTGGCATATTTTTAAGGCTCATCTATACTGTAGCATTTTTAATAGCTCATTCATTTTTGTGACTGAATAATATTTTGCTGTATGGATATGCCACATTTTGTTTATCCATTCATTAATTGATGAACATCTGGGTTGTTTCCACATTTTTACTGTTATGAATAATGCCGGTATGAACACTTGTATACACATTTTATGTGAACATATGCTGTAAATCTTTGGGGTATATACCTAGGAGTGGAATTGATGGGTCATATAGTAACTCTGTGTTTAACTTTCTTTAATGTTTATTTATTTATTTTGCGAGAGAAAGACAGAGTGCATGAGCAGGGGGAGGGAAAGAGAGAGGAGGAGAGGGAGAATTCCAAGCAGGCTCTGTGATGTCAGCGTAGAGCCCAATGCAGGGCTCCATCTCATGAACCATGAGATCATGACTTGAGACGAAATCAAGAGTTGGATGTTTAACTGACTGAGCCACCCAGGTGCCCCTCTATGTTTAACTTTTTAAGGAATTGCGAACTATTTTCCATAGCAGCCCCACCATTTTCATCCCTATTAGCAAGATATAAGGCAATTTCTCCACATCTTGCCAATACTTGTTATTGTCTAATTTTTAAAAAATTATAGTCATTCCAGTAGATGTGAAGTGTATCTCATTGTAGTTTTGCATTTCCTAATGAGTAATGATGGTGGGCATCTTTTCATGTGCTTCTTGCCTTTGAAGCATAAAAGGTTTTAATTTTAATGAAATCAAATTTATCTATTTTTTCTTTGGCTGTTTGGGTTTTAGGTGTCATATCTATGACAATGTTGTTTCATCCACGGTCATGCAGAATCATACCTGTGTTTATATCTAAGAATTTTATAGTTTTCTACTGAGGTCTTTGATACATTTTAAGGTCATCTCTGCATATGGTATGAGATAAGGTCCAACTTCATTCTTTTGCTTGTAGATATTCAGTTGTTCTAGCATCGTTTGTTCCGATGACTTCTTTCCCTATTGAATGGCCCTGGATCCACTGTCAAAAGTCAATTGACCACAAACATATAGGTTTATTTCTGGACTCTCAGTTCTAGGACCCTGATCTGTAAGTCCAACCTGTGGCAGTACCACACGGTTTTGATTACTGTAGCTTTGTGGTACATTTTTAAATTGGGAATTGTGATGGACAATTTGTTCTTTTTCAATACTGTTTTGGCTATTATGGATCTCTTGTGTTTTCCAAACTTTAGGATCTGTTTGTGAATTTCTGCAAAAAGGGTAGCTTAAATTTTGATTGGTATTGCATTTAATTTATAGATCAGATTGAAGGGTATTGCTCTTTTAACACTGTTAAATCTTCTAATCCATTACAATGGATGTTTTTCCATTTATTTAGGTCTTCTTCAATTTCTTTCAATGATGTTTTAAGTATTAAGCTTATTCCTGTTTTATTCTGTTGCTGCTTTTATTAAAGGAACTGTTTTCTTAATTTCATTTTTGGATTGTTCATTGTTGGTGCACAGAAATACAACTAATGTTTGCAGATTAATCTTGTATTCCACCAACCTGCTGGACTTGTTTATTGCCTATAAAATTTTTTTGTTATTCCTTAGTGTGTTTTAGGTGCAACATTATGTCTTCTGCAAATAGAGACAGTTTTACTGCTTCCCTCCCAATATTCCCTTTTAACTTCATTTTTCTTGACTAATTTTTCTAGCTAGGACACATACTACAGTGTTGAAAAAAATTGGTAAAAGCAAGAGTGAGCATCCTTGACTTAATCCTGATATTAGGAAGAAGGCATTCAGTCTTTCCACTGTATGTGTGATATAGCTGTGAGCTTTCTTGTAGAGACCTTTTATCGGGTTCAGGAATTTCCCTTCTAACTTATTGAGTCTTTTTATCATGAAAGAATATTAGATTCTGTCCCATACTTTTTCTGTGTCTATTGAGATAATCCTGTGGGTTTTGATTTTTATTCTATTAATATGGTGTATTATGGTGATTGACTTTCATATGTTGAGCCAACCTTGCATTCCTGGGATAAATCCCACTTAGTCATGGCATATAATCCTCTCTGTATGTTTCTGATTCAGTTTGATAGTATTTGCTTGAGGATTTTCATTAAAAATATTAATCTGTAGTTTCTGTTTCTTGTGATGTGTTTGGCCTTATAGAATAACTGGAGAAGTGTTCCTTCTTCTCCTGTATTTTAGAAGGGTTTGTGGGGCGCCTAGGTGGCGCGGTCGGTTAAGCGTCCGACTTCAGCCAGGTCAGGATCTCGCGGTCCGTGAGTTCGAGCCCCGCGTCAGGCTCTGGGCTGATGGCTCAGAGCCTGGAGCCTGTTTCCGATTCTGTGTCTCCCTCTCTCTCTGTCCCTCCCCCGTTCATGCTCTGTCTCTCTCTGTCCCAAAAATAAATAAAAAACGTTGAAAAAAAATTAAAAAAGAAGGGTTTGTGAAGAATTTGTGTTAATTCTTTAATGTTTAATAGAATTCATCACTGACGACATCTTGTTCTGGACTTCTCTTTGTGGGAAACTTTTGGATTACTAATTACATTATTTTACTCGCTACTGGTCTGTTAAGATTTTCTATTCCTTCTTGAAACAGTTTTATTAGTTTCTTGCCTTTCTAGGATTCTATCATTTAGGTTATCCATTTATTGACATACAAGTATTCAAAGTAGTCCCTTATCTTTTTATTTTTGTAAGGTCAGTAGTGATGTTTCCTTTATTTTTGTAAGGTCAGTAGTGATGTTTCCTTTTTTTTTTTTTTTTTTTTTAGCAATTTGAGTCCTCTTTTTTTCTTAGTCCATATAGCTAATTGTCAATTTTGTTGATCTTTTCAAAAAACCAACATTTAGTTTTGTTGATTTTCTCTATTGTTTTCTCCTAATTTATTTTTTCTGCTCTAATTTTATTACTTCCTTTATTCCTTTTGCTTTGGTTTTTAATTTGCTCTTTTTTCCCCCCTAGTTTCTTAAAGTAGAAGGTTAGTCTATTCATTTGAGAGAGTTTTCTTTTTTTTTAAAGTAGGTGTTTACAGTTATAAATTTCCCTCTAAACACTGTTTTCATTGCATATCATGAATATACATTTGCACTCATCTTGACGTATTTTGTAATTACCCTTATGATTTCTTCTTTGATCCATTGATTATTTAGAAATGTGTTGTTTAATTTTCACATATTTGGGAATTACTTAAATTTCCTTCTGCTATGGATTTTTAACTTCATTCCACTGTATTTGCCGAATATACTTGGAATGATTTCAATATTTTTAGGTGTATTCAAACTTGTTTTATGACCTAATATATGATCTATTTTGGAGAAATTTACATACGCACTTGAGAAGCAGAATATGTATTCTGCTGTTGTTGGGTGGGGTGTTTCATAGATGTTTGCTTTGTTTGATAGCTGTGTTTTATAGCTGGCTTGTAGTTTGGGTAAGTCTTCTACTTGCTGATTTTCTGTCAAGTTGTTCTAGACAGAAAGTGGGATATTACAGTCTCCAACTATTATTGTTGAATTGTCTATTTCTCCCTTCAAGTCTGTCAGTTTTTGCTTCATGTATTTTGGTGCTCTATCGTTAGATGCATATATGTTTATAATTATATCTTCTTGATGGCTTGACCCTTTTACATTATAGAATGTAATTTAAAAGATGTTTATTTATTTTTGAGAGAGTGAAAGTGAGGGAGGGGCAGAGAGTGGGACACAGAGCATCCGAAGCAGGCTCTGTGCTGAGAGCAGCAAGCCTGATGTGGGGCTCAAACTCACAAGCTGTGAGATCATGACCTGAGCCAAAGTCGGAGGCTCAACCAACTGAGCCACCCAGAATTTTTGTCTCTAGGAACAGTTTTTGTCTTACAGTCTATTTTGTATGATGTTGTGTAGCCACTCTAGCTTTCTTTGAGTCATTGTTTACATGGTATATCTTTTTTTTCAACGTTTCACTTTGAACCTACTCATGTCGTCCTATCTAAAGTGTGTCTCTTTTAGACAGCATGTAGTTGAGGGGTGCCTGGGAGGCTCATGGGGCACCTGAGTGGCTTAGCATCTGACTCTTGATTTTGGCTCAGGTCATAATCTCATGGTTTGTGGGTTTGAGCCCCACATCAGGCTCTGGGCTCACAGTGCGGAGCTTGTTTGGGATTCTCTCTCTCTCCCTCTCTTTTTGCCCCTCCATGTGTTCTCTCTCTCTCTCTCTCTCAAAATAAATAAAATAAACTTTAAAAAATTATACAGCATGTAGTTGAATCATGCTATTTTTAATCGATTCTGCCAATATCTGCTTTTTAATTAGTTTGATCATTCACATTTAATGTAATTATTGATAAAGGGGATTATGTTTCTCATTTTCTTATTTGTTCTCTGTATGTCGTGTGTTTTTTGTTTCTACATTCCTCCATTACTGTCTTCTTTTGTGTTAAATAGATATTTTCTATTGTACCATTTTAACCACCTTTCTTGTTATATATTCTTTAAGGTGATTGCCCTAGAGATTGCAATTAACATAATAATTTATAATAATCTAGTTCTGATTAATGCCAACTTAACTTAAATGACAAAACTTTGCTCCAAATAGCTCCATTGCAAGAGCCTAAATGTCCATCAACTGACGAATGGATAAAGAAGATGTGGTTTATATATACAATGGAACACTACTTGGCAATGAGAAAGATTGAAATCTGGCCATTTGCAGCAACGTGGATGGAACTGGAAGGTATTATGCTAAGTGATATAAATCAGGCAGAGAAAGACAGATACCATGTTTTTACTCATATGTGGATGCTGAGAAACTTAACAGAAGACCGTGGGGGAGAGGAAAGGGAAAAAAAAATTACAGAGAGGGAGGGAGGCAAACCATAAGAGACTCTTAAAAACTGAGAATAAACTGAGGGTTGATGGGGGTGGGGGAGAGGGGAAAGTGGGTGATGGGCATTGAGGAGGGCACCTGCTGGGATGAGCACTGGGTGTTGTATGGAAACCAATTTGACAATAATATATATATATATATATATATATATATATATATATATATACACACACACACACACACACATACACACATATACACACACACACATATATATAGATACACACACACACATATATGTGTATATACACACACACACACACACACACACACACACACACACACACAAGTAGCTCCATTGCTCCTTTCCTTGATACTGGTTTTGTCACAAATTACATCTTCATACATGTTGTGCACATCAACACCTATTTATAATGATTGATTTAGGAAGCCATTTTTGAAATCAGATGGCGGGAAAAGTAGTGAGAAACACAAAGTACATTGTTTCTGTCTTTTATATATGTACCTATATAGTTACTTTTACTAGTTTGCTTTATTTCTTCAGGTTGAATTGAGTTACGATCTGGTGTCCTTGCATTTCAGCCTGAAGAATTCCCTTTAGCATTTCTTGGAAAGGAGACCGGCTAGCAGAAAAGGCTCTCAGTTTTTATTCATAGCAATAGACCCTTTTGATGGTTGCTTATTTAGAAACTTTTACTTGGTCTGTCTGTTGTTTATATTTTTGTCTTATTTTCTCCTTCATTTTTATAGGATAGTTTTATTGAATATGAAATTCTGGATTGACAGCTTTGTTTCCTTCAACAGTGCACATGTCATCCCACGGCCATTTGGATTCCATGGTTTCTGATGAGAAATCAGCTGCTAATTGTATTAATGACCACTTCCACGTGACGAGCGTGTGCTGTTCTTGCTGCTTTCAAGATCTTCCCTTGGTCTCTGAACGATTTGTTTATTAGGCATAAATCTCTTGAGTTTATTCTACCTGGAATTCATTGAGCTTCTTGGATGTATATATTAATACTTTTCATCAAATTTGGGAAGTTTCCTGCCATTATTTATTCAAATATTCTTTCTACCCCTTTCTCTTAATTTTCTTCTGGGACGACCATTATGTGGATGTTTCTGTGCTTCATGATGTTTTTTGAGCTTCTGAGGCTATGGTCACTTTGTAAAATTCGTTTTTCTTTCTGTTCTTCAGACTGGATAATCTCAATTG
This sequence comes from Felis catus, assembly GCF_018350175.1. Taxonomy (NCBI): domain Eukaryota; kingdom Metazoa; phylum Chordata; class Mammalia; order Carnivora; family Felidae; genus Felis; species Felis catus. The sequence goes on from NC_058375.1 coordinate 163,707,549, forward strand.
ACCTGTATTCAAGTTCGCTGATTCTTTCTACTGCCTGCCCAATTCCAGTGTGGAGCCTACCTTGTGAATTTTTGGTTTAAATTATTATACTTTCCAACCCCACGATTTTTTTTTTACCATTTCTATCTCTTCAATAATATTATATATTTGGTGAGACACTGTTCTTATGCTTTTTTTTAATTTTTTTTTTTGACATGGTTTCCTTGAGTTTTTTTTAAATAGATTTAAAATGCCTGACTTAAAGTCTTTGTCTAATAAGTCCAACATCTGAGTCTTTTCAGAGACCACTTCTATTGATAGCTTTTTTGTTGTTGCTGTATACTGGTTATATTTTTTTGTTTCTTTGCATGTATTTTAGTTTTTACTTGAAAACTGGGCATTTTACATACTCTGATGTTCTCTAGAAATCAGATGTTTCCCTCTCTTCAGGACTTGTCGATATTGCTGCTTGATGTAGTTGTTGTTATCTATTTAGTGACATCTGAATTGTTCCATAAAGTCTATGTTATTTGTCACGTGTGGCTATTGAAATCTCTGCTCAGTCATCTCAGTGGTCAGTAACGATCGGAGAGAGATTTTCTTAAATGTCTAGAACAACAAGCCTCTCCATCTTTGCTGAGGGATTCTGTGTGTATTTGGGGGAACACCTTCAACGCTGAGCCAGGCAGTTGACAACTCTGCCTTAGGCTTCACTTTCCTGCTTGTGCAGACCCTCCAAGTCAGCCAGAGATGAGTGGTTAGGGCCTTCTCAGGTTATTCCTAAGCATGTGCCCAGTCCTATACTTGTACATGGACTTCTAGATTCCCAGGAATACGTTGGAGCTTTACAAACCCTAATGACATTTCATTGCCCTTTTAAGTGTCCGTGAAGGAGGATTGGCTCAGATTCCACTGCCTATCTCTTTGCTCCTACTTTTCTTCTTCTTCTTACTTTCATGGTTTAGCATTATCTCCTCAGCCTCAATTTGTCACAGTGGGACTGGCTCTGCTCTCTGTGGGATTTAAATTCCAGACGGCCTCTTTCTTCTTCTGGACCTCATGCCCAGCAGAAATCTTCCAGCTGTGGTGTTTGTCAATAGTTTGGTTATTTAGAAAACATGTGGCTCCATTGTTAGCCCCCTTGAGGCTGAATATGCACAACTAGACCAATTTGTATTGGGAAGTATTAATCTTGTCTGGCAATGCTGGGCATACATAGGATCCTTTTCTCTCTCCATTTCCTGATTCTCCTATGCTCCTAAGCTATTTATCGCATCAAAAACTATTTAAAAAAACTTTCACACTGCTTCTAGTATTCTTTTGCCTGCTTCGATCTGTATGTAAACTTTGTTATTTTGTGTGTGTGTGCTGTGCCTTCAAAAATGCAAAGCACCACCTCCAGCCTTCCTTTACTTTCACGAATCATTTTCTAGAAGTTGAAGTCTCAAAATTCACATCAGTGAAAGTGGACAGAAGGACACCAGTTGACTTAAAAAGTGGCATCCATTTAATGAAGGGATGGCTGCTGAGTGTTTTGATTGGTGTAGTTTTTTAGTTTCTCAGCCACGGGGCAGACAGATGGAGAGGAATATATTATTTCCCTATTTACCTTTTTGATGGCAGGTGTCATTGGTTTTCAGCTGCATAGCACTGCCAGTCCTCAGTTTTGTTTTTCATTGTAGCATCATTGGTGGTGGTGGGGCGGGGGGAGGCACAGTGCTGAGAATATTATTCCCACATGCTGGAAATAATAATCACTATCTTTCCTAACATTTGGGAAGTATTATAAAGTTTAGTCATTTTTTTTTTTGGTCTCTTTATGGGTAATCTTAGAGAAATCTTGGGAGAAGCCAGAGCAGAACCGAAGCCATTTTAAATGAAAGTCAAGCAGACAGATCCAGATTTCTAAGGGCAAAATCTTGTTTTCTTGGTTGTGGTCCGGGGGGTTTGTTATGTTCTCAAATTTTAAAGATTCTTATTATCTATGCACACTCAGCCTTCAACTCTCCTTATGTATAGGACTCCCAAGGATGCTCGACGTGGGAAAAGCTTTAGCAGTTAACTTTTTGAGAAAAATTTTGAAAAAGTAAACTTGGGAGTCTAAGAACAAAGTCTGAAATTTTCTTGTGAATTTTTACATCATGGGCGTCACCAGCTGGTGATGTTTAAACTCTTTCACAACTGGTAGGCACGAATGTCAGAATGAGTGGGCGGAATGGACGTTGGGCAGAATGTCTGGACAGGGACCTGGGGCCCCGATGCGCCAGGCATTTATTTTTTCATTGCTGGACATTTTCCTATGAATAAAAGAGGATTATGATATGTGCCCTTTTTTCTTTACTTCGCAGAGAGAACTCCGAAATGACACTCAGGAAAAACAATTCATTTTACCGTCCTTCGGAGAAAAGCCCGCTGAAGAAATTCTGGGCGTTGTGCTTGGCACGCGCCTGGCGCCTGCCGGAGCCAGTGCAGTCAAAACCAGCCGCGACGATCATCACGGTGATGTCGCTGCACTTGCTAATATACTTTTCAGCCGGAGTTAATAAGCAAAGCGGTAGTCCGGATATTACCATTCATCTCCTTCTGGAAAATATTGCCAACGCCTCTCGATGAACTGAGGGGTGACCCAGGCAAACAGTCCTTTCACGTGTTGCCTGGTTTACGCCCAGCCCCCCCTCACTGCCTAGTTTTCACCCCCACCACCGTGCCGGGCAGACGACACCATTAATATGCAACTTTGGGAAACCGTCTCCAGGCCCAGGCGAACACATCGCCAAAAGCAACTCCTCAAATGGTGGTGCGCGGGCCTCGGGGAATCCGTCGGCTTCTGTGTGCTCCTTCTCAGCCTTCCCCGTTCGCCTACAGTCTAACCGCCCGTATGGGCAATCATAGCCCTTCATTGTCCAGTCCCATCATTACAATATTGTTATCATCTGAGCGGGAGTCTGACACTTTCTCTAAGACCTTTCCAATAACCCCTTTACTAGGCTTCAGTACCAAACCATTCAGGGCAAATCTCTGCTTTGTGCTTGTCAGCCTTAATAGACTGGATGTCACTTGAGCCTGTAAAAAGTGCCTGCTCCTCAGCTGTCAGTCAGTCCTGGCGGTGTCAGCGGAGAGCGTGGCTGGAGCTGGCTGGATTAGAGGGTAGTTACGTTAGCTGTCAGATTACTGACAGCCTGACACCCACACTTCCAACTTCCTCTTACTGTATTTGGTTTCTGTTGAGCTCTCTGGACCTTTCTTAAGGTGGATCCCTCTGTTGGAAACGGGTCATAATTTGGCCAGCGTCTTCTGAAGTTGGGCTCTTTTCTCCCCCGTGAGGATCTGTAGCAAGCTTCTCATTTTAAGCATCTCTCACATGGCGGTGAATATTTTTAACCCCGTTGCGGCAAAACGTCGCCGCCTTACACTTTCCAAGTTATGGAAACTCCGTGGGCGGGCATACGTGGGCGTTTCAATTTTATCATGTTAATTAGTCAAAGAAATAGAACTCCCGACTGAAATGTGCCTTCTTATCCCCTCCTCGTCTGCAATCTTTTCATCCTCCTCTTCGATCGCACCTTTGTTTGACCCTTTGTGCTAGGCAGGAAGCTCCGTGAGAGAGAGAGAGAGAGTGTGTGTGTGTGTGTGTGTGTGTGTGTGTGTGCACGCGCACGCATGTGTTAGAAGGTGTGGGTGTATATGGAACTGTTGACTTATCTACGAATGTGGATATATATTCATACTTAATGAAAGGCAGTCAGCTAACGGCTGAGGCAGGAAGAACAAATTGGCAACTCTCCAAACCATGCCTTCGTTCATATTCACCTTGAATGCAGCCAATTAGCGAATGAAGTCTCTCCCTCCTTCCTCTTCTCCTTCTTTTAATTTTTCATTCACTCCTTTCTTTTTCTCTCTCTCTCTTCCCCTCCTTTATTCCTTCCCACACTTGTTAAGTGTTTACTATCTTGCGGTCTCCACACTGCGCGCGGGGCAAACAACAGCAAATGTGCCTACACCCTTGTCACAAGTTCACAGCTGCCTGTTCACATTCCTCAGGTATGTTTGAATTTCACAGGCTTTTCTTTCTGACCAGGGAGGCGAGATTAATTAACACTTTCATTTACTTAGGCAATAATCAAGGCTGATTTGCTTTTATTAAACCAGGCTTTAGGACCAGAAATGCAACTTTTGCACAATCTTGACTTTGCTTACTGTTTTACCCTGCTACAGAATGAAACCTGAGTCTGCATTCTGAGAGCAGCTTCTAGAACACACAGGCCCATGCACATTGGACGCTGTGTGATTCTAGGGGCGAGAAAGCACTAGGCTTCAGAGAACCGACCTGTACTGGGAGAGTTACTTCCTCTTGTTGAACCTCAGTTATCTTTTTTAAAAATGGGGATGATGATGCTTATCTGCCAACCTCATAAGCTTGGCCTATAGGCCATACGTAACTGACCATCTATATGAAAGCCCTTTCTAAACTGCAAGGCGCCACAACAGTGCATTGTGATCATAGTATTACTCGATCCGGTTATGTACAGAGTTGATATCGGCCTTAGCTTATTTAGACCCTTTTACTTATTCTTATTTCCTTGGCCACACATATTTGGCTTTTATTTTTCTATCACATAACCACAGGGCTGAAAAAAATACTCCCCCAGGGGCGCCTGGGTGGCGCAGTCGGTTAAGCGTCCGACTTCAGCCAGGTCACGATCTCGCGGTCCGTGAGTTCTGGCCCCGCATCGGGCCCTGGGCTGATGGCTCGGAGCCTGGAGCCTGTTTCTGATTCTGTGTCTCCCTCTCTCTCTCTGCCCCTCCCCCGTTCATGCTCTGTCTCTCTCTGTTCCAAAAATAAATAAAAAACGTTGAAAAAAAAATTTAAAAAAAAATACTCCCCTGTAAAAATAATCGATTACGTATTATTAAACTTACGAACTCACACTCAAATCAGGAGCCTTTAGTGGTCCTCCCCGGTCCTTACCGTGCTTTTAACAGTGTTGTGGCTTTTGAAGGCCATTGTTGTTTTCAATGAGCCCAGCAAAATGGTTCGAATTAAAATGAGTCCGTATCTACCTCAATTGCTAGGAAGCTGCATACTGCTTACAAGTCCAGAAACTTGACAGGATAAAGTTCAAACCAGAGGCTAAAAAAAATGTAGTAAACATAGTAGAAAGGCAGGGGGTAGAAGAGTGGTACAAGAGCGTTATGGTTTCAGTGCCAAGGCCAAAGACATATTTTTTCCAGCACTTCCTCCCCATTCCAAAAAAAAATTTTTTTTAAATAAAAAGACCCTTATATTTCACCCAATTAAATGTTGGAAAACAGCCTTTCAATATTATTTACAAGCATCCAGAAGTTTTAAACTCAACAACTCTCCCACCTTCTTTCTCGCTTTTGCTCTAACACGCATTCTTTATGCTGTGTGCAGGTGGGGTCTGTCTACCCTGGGCCACAATCACCACGGCTCCCATTATTCAACCCATGGGGTGAAAAACATCACATCTAACAAACAATAAGTGGGCTGTGCAAATGTTTCGTTTGCAAACCGAGGGTTCTGGCCCCCTTCTCGTTGAACTTGCCAGGCAAGGATTCCGTTCCACGTCAGCACATTTCAGTGCTTGTCCAACCCAGTTCCTTCCTGAGCAACGCTCAGGAATGAAGGCCTGCAATTTCCAAGGTGGCTGTCACCGGTAAGGGCTCACCGGTGGCCCCAAAGCTGAGAAAGGTCGCTGACTGATGGAGAGAAAGAACTGCCAGCCTAGCATGGCGCCATACTTAGCGGAGGGAACAGACCGGCCAGCTTTTAGTAAGACCCTCCACCTTATTTTCCACCCGAAAGTACAAAGCGTGTTCTCCCTACCTCCTCTTCATCTCTGCTGCAGGCTAAATTCCAAAGCGCAAAACTCCTAAGACCGTACTTGTGGACCATGCAGCCAGTGTAGGCCTAGGTATGTGGCCTTGAACCTCGGTTTCCTTATCTGTAAGAGAGAGAGAGAGTTATATTTATAAGACTTACACTGGATTAAATGGGATGATTCATGTAAATTTGGCATGGTGACTGGCACACAGTAGGTGCCTAACAAATGGCGGTTATTATTACCATTAGTATTACAACTTCTCTTTGTGTTCTCGTTTCGTTTCTTATTTTTTTTTTAATGTTTTTATTCGTTTTTGAGAGACTGAGACAGAGCCCGAGTGGGGGAAGGGCAGAGAGAGAGGGAGACACAGAATCCGAAGAGGCTCCAGGCTCCGAGCTGTCAGCACGGAGCCCGACGCGGGGCTCGAACTCACGAACCGCGAGATCATGACCTGAGCCGAAGTCCGACGCTTAACCGACCGAGCCACCCAGGCGCCCCGGTTCTCGTTTTGACATAGGCCGAGCTCCCCGAGCCTCCGTGGAAAGTTGAAGAAACCTTCAAGATGTTAGTCTTAGGCCTACCTGACCCTGTGCAATGATACGTTTCTAGTCATTCACTCGTTCATTCGTCCTCGCGTTTATTTCGTTCATTCATTTAACAAATATCGAAAGGTCTGCGGGGTGCCAGGCACCCGGCCAGATGAAGAGTCACAGAGATAAACATTCCTTGCCCTCCGGGGATTCCCGGTCAAGAGGAGTAGGCAGAGATATCACCATTCCGAGGAATGTAACCACAGCTGTAACAGAAGTATGGAAATGTGGCGCCAGGAGCATTTAGGAAGAGGCATTTTCTTCTTCTAGAAACATTAGACAAGGCTTCCGAGGAAGGACACCTCTGAGGTGAGTCTGCGATTACTCTGCTGAGTAGAACAGGGAAACGCATTTTAGGAAATATGCCAAGACGGGACCAGACTGGGACCAGGTGTGTGTCTGGAGCGGGAGGGAGGGGCGTGGAGCCGTGGGAGAGCCGCAGCCACCGTGCTGGGGGGGGACAGCAACACGCAGGTCCACTGACGGAGCCTCGTACCCAGGGCTTTCCTCAGCGTTTAGGGATCTGTTGACAATTTTGAATACGGGAATGGCAGGGTCGGATTGCATTCCAGAAACACCATGCTGGATGCGGGGTGAAGGGCATATCCGTGCCAAGAGTACCGCCCAGCAGGGAGATAACAAAGGCCAGAGACAGGGAAAATGGAGAGGAAGGAATGAATCCGGAGGCATGGAGGAAGAGGGGGAGGACACCGCCTGGCTTTTGGAGAGCCGGGGCCTCAGGAGTAAAAGGAAGCAGGGGCTCACGGGGGTTTCGGATTTCACTCAGGTGACCCCAGAGAGAGTGAAGCCTTCACCAGGTATGATGGAGGACCTGGCTTAGAGGGAGAACCAAAGGATGAGGACAGGCGGGGCCCCAGGAGAGAGGAGTTTGTAGTCTGGGGCAGGTGAAGTATGAGGCGTCCATGGGATATTTAGAGAATACGTTCAATAACGACGTGATGCGTTAAGTGAGAGCCCGGGAGGAAGATGAGGGCATTTCTAGAGTGGGCTTGGCGGTTGAGGCCACAGCTGTGGAGGAGGTTGGAAGGAGACGGTAGCTGAAGAGGGCACTAGACAAGGACCGGGATGGAACCCCTGAGGCTCCAGTGTTAGGGATGAAGGAAGGAAGGGGGCCCTGGGCAGAGCCCAAGAAGAGCTGGGAAAGCAGAGTGCTGGAGAAGCCACATGGATGGTGGTGAAGGTGAGGGCGGAAGGGTGGCCATTTGCATCTCGGAGAGAAGTTTGGGAGGCTGAAGGTCTTCGGGGTGGAAGATGACCAGCAGCCCTGGTGAGAGGAAGTGCCAGGACTTCCAAGGGGTAACAGGAGGCTGGGGAGAGGGGTCAGAAACCAGGGGAGGGTATTACAAGCTTGTGGGGGTGGAGTGGGCAGGACAGGCTGAGCATGAGAGGCAGAGGACTGGCCCCGAAGGGCCATCAGTTTCCTGCCTTATGGTTAAAGTCTCACCTCTCTGCATCGTGCCTTATTTTTCTTACCACAAACTTGATTGCAGCCTGGAAATCTTTAGGCCTGTTTCTTTACCCCTTTAAGTACGTTTCTTTTCCAACATACATAATAAATTGAGAGAATTAGCATTTGTCATCCCCGAGAATCCCAGGTGGCTCCAAAAGAGTCCCGAGTAGCTTCGGTTACATATCTTTTCGTTCGGAAACCGCTCCTTTCAAACTGATTGCATCACTGCCTCCCGGAAAACCCGACAGGTATGCTACTCCCCTCGCCTAACCCCGCTTTCTTCCTCGCAGCAGGCAGGAGTGACAAGCTGCCTGGAACCGGCAGCTGAGACACCCAGAGACCCGGTGTCTTTGAACAGCATCTAACGCTCCCTTCCCCAAACTGCACGAGCGCCTGCCTGGGCTGAGCAGCAAGGAGAGACATCTGTGATATCTGATGACAATCATCTCTGATTAGACTGTCACTACCCAGCACAGGCGAGCCGGGGCCACAGCTAATTAGCTATGTGAGGCCAGCTCTCTGTTTACTGGAACCGTACTAACAAGTTGCAGCTTTTCCAATGCAGAGGAGTCACTGCACATATGCCAGCCGGGAACCCTTCACTCCAGCAGTTTAGGGACAGGGCTGCTACTTCTTTGGTACACAAAAACCGTGAAACGTTAATGTCTCTGTGCCGCGAGCCGCTCTTAGTCCATGTTTCCACCTTCCGCAAGCTGTCACTTCAAGAGAAAGTAGCAGCATAAACTGCTTGATAGAATCCGACATTATCCTAAGTGGGCTTGTACTTTTAAGTAGACATCTCTTAACTTCCCGGTTTTCCGTGGTGCCTGGCCTGTGTCAGGGAATCGGTTAGGTCTGAGAAACGTAGCTACGACTGGCCCTTCTCATTTGAGCTAAAAAGTGAAAGAACCGGGTGAAGAACTAGATACTTCATGGAAATTAAAGACACAAGCTCTTTCTTATCCCCTTGGGGATTGGTAGGGGTCGATTGTTCATGAACATAATGCATGTAAGGATGTATTTCCAGTTGTTGCTATGGAACCAGTACAGCTGGAATTACTCTCAAAATGTTTTTCTGAGCTTTTTTAAACCTAAGCGAAAGTGTCCGTGTAAGTTCTCATTTGCCCATTGCAAGGGTTTCTCCGATAACTTCAAGAGATTATATGCTATTCTGTAGCTTACGTTTCCTTTAGAAACAAGTGCGTCTAAGTCATAACAAACGTAGGGGGCAGAAGACTCGAGTATTTTGCAAAGTTAATGAAAATTAGCAATACCGCTCTTTGGATTGCTGTCAGAAGCCCAAACCCTTGCAAATAGATGCATTTTTTCACATGACGTATCTACAACCTACTCTTAACAGTCGCTAATTTCAGGTCAGAATAAGATCAGTGTTTTGCTGAATTCTTACTCTCTTTGCCTTAGAACCAGTTTGTTCAGAGACTTTCTGAAAACAGAATTTCAGCATAATTCGGAAAGCCTGTATGTTGTTATATAAGTGGATGACTGTGGGCTCTTAACGTTTGAAATTGATGAATAGTTTTACTCATTTTCTGATGAAAACTATAGATTATGCTCTTGAAAATACATATACCACAGTACAAAATGCAATCTGCTGGGAATATAAATATTTTCAATAAAGTCTATTATGGATGCGGCATTTACTTTTGGCGCTGTTTAAAATTTATGTATTTACATTTATCATCAAAAGCACATTTCGGGATGGGTTTAGACAAATCTCTGTATTTAAAATTCAAAAAAAATGTCTTAGGCTTGTTCATTCATTCTGTTTATGTCCGTAATTTAAAACAAGCAAACTTTTTCTCTTAATGAAAGTGTGTGTGTGTGTGTGTGTGTGTGTGCGTGTGTGCGTGTGTGTTTTAACTTTAAACAAAATTCCCTCTCCAGGTGGAAAGTTGATTACCAATCTTTGGTCTGGAGGTAAATTTTACAGCTGTTTTAAACCCATGAAAGTGGGTCTTATATTAGAAGTGCTGACACAACCTATCCACAATGTATGGACATGAACTATACCGCTGTAATAAGCAGTTATTATGTATGTGTAAAAATAATGAGAGGCCGTGTCTGAAGAGAGTTAATGTAAAATGCTAAGCAATTATAGTTGGTTACACAGTATAGGTTAATATTCCTTCATCTAGCTGCACTTTTTTCTTCTTTTGTCCTCCAGAACTCCTAATGAAAATTTGAGACCTGACTGTAATGATAAGCAGCCATTCACACGTCCTCTGTGTCAAGGCTGTTGCATTAATGCTTCCCTTCATATAACATTTTGCATAGCCTAAAGCATCTATTAAAATCCTTTGTAAAATTCATGAAACAAAAGTGGTGGGTTGAGTCTAGGGGGAGAGAAAGTAAGCTGCTTATTAGCAAAAAGTCAAAAACACAGGGCCAATTACAGATCCGAACAAGCAGGGCTAAGGACCAGCATGGGGAGTAATTCTTTCTCCAGCCCAATGGGCTCAAGCGAGGGGCAGGTTGGGTGAAAATACAGCAACAGTCAGAGCAGTAATTAAACGGAGATGTTTGCAGTTAGAAACAGCTCTATAACAACGCAAGGAAATGCTCAACTAACACCATTGTCTGGCCTCACAAAGATGCTAAATTGGAAGGATTTAGGGTTGCTCCCTGAAGAAGAGACTGGAGGTAGTGAAGAGGGGCAGGGGCTCAGGAGATATGTAAAGAATCTGTTTGGTATTTCAAATGTTATAAATTAGATTTTTAAAAGAGAGACAGAGAGAGGGAGAGAGAGAGAGCCCGCGCCTTCCTACCGACCCAGCCAACATAAAACCGAATAAACCACAATAAGATTGCCCTTTTTCTGTTATAAACTTGGCATTAAGCCTGTCATGTTCAATGACAGCCTACTAGGCCTCATGCTTTACCCTTTGGAATTTGAAAGATTGGCAGGTGTCATGATTTCCTTAACATAAAAGACCTTGCAGATAATGTTCACCATGCACATTTATACGTCCATAACTCCACTTTCTGCGTTTCACTATCACTGGACGAGCTTTCCAGACAGGCTGGTGGTGCGGGGGGCTCCCCAGAAGTATATCTGGCCCGAGGACAGTGTTTACTGCCAGAGGAGCTTGCGGTCGAGGCCGTACTTTTACGATTTGCCTTAGCAGTCTAAACATGCGCCATTTACAATAATGAGCTGCTTTGTAGAAAGCGGCTCTCTGAGAGCATTGTTACTTTTCTTTGCAATGCTGAATGCAACTAGAATGGCTCTCCTCTGACTTAATGCTAGAAACAGGGTCCCATTTAAACAATAATCCCCTCTCTTTCTCTTTGCAACCGCCCATCCCAGCCAGATTCTTCCAGTAACTCCAAGAGGAAAAAAAAAAAAAAAATCAACATTGAGGGAAACACAAATCCCTTATTGAAGGCTGAGAGTTCTATTTCAACTGGCATCACCTAATGGCACCTGTTTGTTACCATCCAATATCACTTTAAAATAAACGAGTGAGTCTTTTCGGAGGAATCAGTGGCCAGAATGAGAATCTGGCTCTTTTTTCCAATCCAAAGAGAGAGAATGAATACAAGTGCTAACCGTTTAACACAATAAGTTTCAAGTGAGAAATTCAGTAAATCTGTCCCCACACATCATAAGCTTTTCAGTATAGACAAAATTAAACACATGAAAAGAGACAGTAATACAACAACCCCCATGTACTCATCACCCAGCTTCAACCAATATCACCTCATGCTTATGACCAATCTGGTTTCATCTGTATTTCCACTCACTCCCCACCTTGTACTGTTTTGAAGTAAACCCTAAGTATTATTTCATTTATCAGACCTGTAAACATTCCAGCAGGAATCTCTAAAAGATAAGAATTCTTTGGTATTTTTTTTAATAGGTCAAGGAAATAGTTGAACCTCACTGCCTTTAAGACTTGTGTGGATATGTTTTCCCATGAGCTGCATTTCTCTAAATAATACCATTCTACCACGTGTTGAAAATATAAAGAACAATTCAAGAGCATTGCTAATCTCTGGTTTGTTTCAGAGGAGAGTTTTTCTCACTTATTTCGGGGGTACAGGTAGCCAACTTTGCTTCTGTGAGCTATTGTATTATTACTTGTAAATGATCACTTTTGGCATTCAAATATAATTATTTGCTTCAAGGTATCTATCTTCGTGGAAATCGGTTCCACAAAAAGTTTGATTCAAAAGGATATACTGACCTCTTGCTATATGCCAAGCTCTGTTAGATACAGGAAGAAAAGAAATGGCCAGGCTAGGAATGAAAGATACATGAAATAGACCCATTCCTCTCACAATGACCTCCAAACTTGTTGGACATCTTACAGGGATCATGTTACTTAATTGCTTTTTACAGTGCTAAATAATGCTAAATAAAGAAGAGTTGTTTTTTTTTTTTTAAGAATGGCAAAAACTTGCCATTTCCAGCCCTTATACCATTGTTGTTTCCTTAATTGTCCCAAAAGATAAATCTGCTACTCAGATGTGAACCTTGATGTACTCCCTACTCATTAGTAGAGAAGGCTACCCAAGCCTTGCAAAGACAAATACATTTACTCATAAACTGTAAACATACAAAAGTGAATTACTGTATTTGTAAAAACTTCTATGCAGATTTTTTTCATTAAAGAAAACGTTTCTCTCCTTTGGTTTCTTACGTTTATATTCTCAGTAATTAGCCGGAAAACACAACAACTTTTAAATGGCAACGTTTTACCTCTGATTTTCTTAGAAAATCAAAGGGGGGGGTTGACTTGGTTATTTGACATAGCAAAATGATGTAAGTTTCAAAGGCGTGGAAGATACTGATTCTTTTCAAAAGTTGTGTTGTAATATATAAACGACCATCTGGAACAGAAATTTGAGTTATGCATCATATTAAAATGAATACCCATGAATTTACCACCCAATTCAAAAACTACACTACGGCCAAAAACTTTGATAACTCCTGTGTGGCCCTACCTCACCTCCTGAGATGACCTCTATCCTGAACTTTGATTTTATACCGTTTCATAGATTTTTAAAAGCATAATTTTGCTACATATGTACAGATCACTACAGTTGTTTAGCTTTGCTTATTTGGGGGCTTTTGATCGCATCATGTGTAGTCTTTTGAAACTTTCTTTTCTACCAAACATTTTTTGCTCAAAGATTCATTCGTAATGTAGGTGCCTGTATGCCACCCACATTCCCTGCCTGCCTAATACTCCATTGTGCAAATATAACACAATTATTTATCCATTCCCATCAGTGGGCTCGGAGTGGTTTCAAGTGTCTCTGTTTGTTTGCTTTTTTTACAGATGCTGTTGCTAGGAACATTCTTGTCTTTGCCTCCCGGTGCACAAAGGCAAGACTTTCTCCAGCACTGAATTTTTTTTTTTCCCTCCTAAAAATCCCAAGAATGGCAGTGGGGGAATATACTGCTTCTCTTCCTGCTATTAAAGCTGTTTTACATCCCACTAATTAAATACGTTTCAAGTAAAAAAAGTATATAGTTTCTAAATTACAGTTTTTATGTAGGTAGGACAGTGGGATTATGACCAACAGCAGGCAGCTTCTGCATGGATTGACTCATGAAGCCCTGGAACTGGGAGAGTGAACCAAGATAGACGTGTCAGAGGTCTCTGCACAGAAGAACCCCCAAACCTGCTCGAGGCAACCATGCTGACAGCAACCTTTTGCTAGAAGTGGTTGGGTTAATAGGAAAAGAGCACGAAAGGAAATGAAGTCATTTCAAACCAAATGAATATGGGAATTTAATTCAGGCTACTTTTTTTTTTTTTTCCAAGAGAGCATCACAAACAAAACAAGGGGCGGGGGGGCGGGGGGGACCCCACATGGCTTCTATCTCTGGAAACGTAAATGAAAATGCATGTTGGGCAAGATATCTCGGAATTTTCTAAACTATTATCTCCCTATAGTTTCACTAACATGTTAACCTACTTAGAGCAATTAGTGCTTCATTAGTAAGGCTAACTAACTGTTGCCGGGCCCTGTAATGATTTGCCAGGCTTTCCAGATACAAGTGCATAATCAATGTTTTCCAATTACTTCTATAGTGCAACCACTATTTCAAATAAACTAGATAATAATACAAACCCATTACTGGAGCTGGAGTAGCAGAGGCATTTAATTGCAAGGCAGTTCTTCTCAGCTTTTAAAATTTTTCACACTAATGAAGTGTCATACAAAAAAGTTGTATTGATTTTTCCACCACATGGCTTCAACCACAAATATGTAATTATCCCTTTTATATCTAGCTAGGGGATTAAAATAATCTATAGTATATAGCCTTTACTTATCCCTGATGGGTTTGGTAGTACTTTTACCCTTTTCAAAATATGCAGCCCTTTGATGAATGAACTTTAGGCAAAATGTTGCTTTATCTGTTTCAAATCTTTGCTTTTTAAAGTCAGTTTGTGTGCAGGCATTAAAGTCTGAAATCTCCAGCTTCCAAAACCTCCTAAAGAACACATTCTGATATAATTTAATTTACCAAGAGCATCATAGATATTTTTCTCCATTAGAGAAATCAACATGGGTACATAGCACTGCGCATTAGCAGTACCCCCATTTGCATTTCACTATAGTTACATTTTTATTCATAGCTAACGTTTTATTAACTATGTTATATTTTTACACAAATAAAGTGGTCTTGGCATTAATTGGAGCCAAGTCTTTCCCAGGTCTTCAGAAAAAAAAAAAAAAAAAGGTAGGAATAATCCATTGGCATTAAATTTCTTATTTTCTCATCGCGGTTTGGTCAATAAAGGAGGAAAAAGTATTCTCTTTACAAAAACAGAAAGTCATTATAAGCATAAAATGAATTTTGCAGAGATCGAGAATTAATGCTGGGAGCATACGGCTTTTTAAAAATTAGCTTGTCTTTCTTGATCTTTTTACACATAAATTGGTCCCTTTCAACATTTTTGCTGAGAATTCTTTTGGTTACATTTTAACATTATTTCAATTATGGTCAGTGTAAAAATAGATTCAAAAGGGTAAAAAAAACACAGCTTAAATGTCTACAAGACCTTGTTCTTAACATTCATATGTCAAAAACTGTATCTCCCTATAGTTTCAATAACATGTTAACCTACCTACCACGCTTTTTCCCAGATGCAAGGATTTTCGCGATTTCCTGCCTTTCTGTGTTTTTGTCTTAAGGAAACATTCACAGTCAAATTAATACTCTATATTTCAGAGTCTGAAAATTCTGTCAAGGTGACTGTGGATATTAAAAAAATGTTATAAGTCAACACCGGAAAATCTTGAAGCAAAAATTTGGTGGCGTAGAGATATAAACTTATTTTTTTGTGTGACATTTTAAACCTAGGTGTTTCATGTTAACTTCAAAATGTTTCCAAGCAGAGCATTATGAACAAAGAACTGTCTAAAAAGAATTGCCTCATAGTAAGAAGAGCAAGCAAAAAATAAAAATCCTCAAAGTTACCATGTGTATGTAGATTTCCATATTTAGTACAGTATCTCTAATCTGTTTTGAAAACAGCCTTTTTATCAAAAATACCTTTCCATCTATCAATTTTCTATATAGAGCTATACTACTAAATTATGAGAGAAGCAAAATGTAAACAAATGTAATTTTCATTTTTATTCATTTATTTATCTTTAATGTCATTTTTAAATAAATGAAACGAATGGATTTAGAGGCTAGTTATGTACATATTTAGATATAACATCCATGCAAAATATCCTTCGTGGTAGAGATATCTGCAGAGAAAGAATAAAAGGTAAATGAAAAAATTGATAAAGTAGGGCAGCTTAGATACTATGGAGAGCTGCAGTTTATTTTTAAATTAATTCACACACAAAATGTTTTAATATTGATTTCTTAAAAAAAAAAAAAAAACATGCCCTTGAGATCTATTTCACACGATTCTTCCTATATGTAGGATTAGTTTCCTTGGCCTTCTGTGGTTTGCTTTTCTTATATTTTAAAACACTGATCTAATCGCCTTTAGGGATCCAGAGAAGCAGTGGTCGTGCCCATGCTAAAACTAAAACTGGCTGGGAGGTGAAATGCTCCTTCTATTGTAATAGACAACATTAGCTTCAATTCCTATTTTCACATGCTGTATACAATGTAGGAGCAGGCTGATGCGGTAGTATAGTACAAGCGAGAAATATGACTGTATTAAAAACAGATTATCATCAAGAATTGCGAGAAAGATAAAAAGTGAAATTTCTGTCAAGAGGGAAGAATGAGATGAGCTCCCCACTGTGGATTTCAACTCTCAAGTCCACAGATGACTGGTAGTGGTGTATGTTTCCAAGATACTAACCGCCATTACCTTGACCGTCGACACGAAGCGATCAGAGTCATATTTATTGATGAAACTCTCAGCTCCCAACCAGCTGCACTGAGTGTGCATCATACAGCTGTCACCAGGGCCGGGGCCCCACAACGACGTGCACTTGTGACATTTCCCTTTCATCATTTATGAAAACAAAAGATCTCGAAGTTTGTAGGGCACCAGAGTAATTTTAAAATCGTTTCCATGAATATTAGATCGTGGTCTGTAAAATATGCACTTTTCGGGCTTAGGGTTTTTAGGAGAATCAACTGCACACCAAATTAGAACCATAAACACGGTAGTTATTTCAAGGATTCTACTCCTCACGCGAGGGTTACAAGTACAACCAGCTATTTGGGGAGGTACTTAATTACCATGATGCCAGAGCATAATTCTTTTCATGATGTGCGATGGTCTCACCTACACGCGACGGCACAGGTGTCGTATAAGTTGAAGACCCTGAAAAGCCACTCAATTAGTTTACTTCTTCAAGGTAGTATTTTGCGTCTTTGACATCGTTTGGTAACTAGAAGATGCAGGATGATGCAAAACTAACAATAGTAAGCAAAGAGCAAAAGAACCGGAGGGTCTGGCGCCCACAGTGATATTAGATTTGATTGAACTAGTAAGTCAGTAATGACCTTGAACCGTAATTTAGGGAGAGGGTTCCTCAAGAAGAAGTTATGCCTGGATGAAGACGAGCAAATTATATAAAACTGTGAGATTTTTCACATGTAGGTATTTTTTACGAACAGAAGAACCGGGATACCTGACATAATGTGAATACATGCATTTTGGAATCGAATGACCTTTGCACTCAGGTTGGTCAGGTACGACCTTAACCTAGAAAAGAGCTTAGGAGGGAGTCTAGTCAATTGCTTGTTTGATTTTGTTGTTGCTTTGGTTTGGTTTTGTGGTAGGGAGGTGGAGGAGGAGGAGGAGGAGGAAGACGAGAGGAAGCATCGCTGGACAGAGGTGAGAAAGAAGTGTGGTTTTCGTCTCCTCATTCAAAGCTGCCTGGGATACCCACGGACCTACCTACGAAATATAACGTGGACTGTCACTATACGGCGACAAAATCACGTCCAATAGGAACATACTATTCATGTAGATCTAAAATCACTTGATTATTAAAATCGATTGTTATCTCCGTATCTTCTTGCATCATCTTTTCCAAACAGACACAGATCTGTGGTTTTCATTTTACCCACAGGGAAGCTCAGGTGGGGACGCGGTGAACGTTTGGGAAGCCAGTTATTTAAACGAAAGAGAAATCCGGCAAATGACTCTGAAGAGATTCAGGGCACGTGTAGCTACCTATTTGAAGGCTAGGATGCCTTCCCCAGCAAAGGCCTGAAGCCTTACTTGAGAGGAGAGACAGAGAGAAAAGACTGCCTTGCATTACGTGTATGGAAACTAGCACTAGGGTCTCCAGTTGATGGAAGCAGGTCTTCCCACTAACTGGCAGGTAGTCCAGAAAGCACTGGGATGACCCTTTCCCAGGTGCAAGATCAGAAAGCACGCCCCCACATCGCCTTTCCTCCCTGGTACTGGTATCTCTGGCAGGAAAGCACGCCCCGAATCCCGACACCCTGAGCCTAAGGCCACAGTTTTGATCTCACTGCCCCGCAAGCCCCACCTAGGTCAGGGTGCAGTTAAAGAAGTGCTTTTTGGACCTGAGTGTGAGCAGCTCAGGTCCCTACACCTGAGACACACCCCCGCGGGGGCCACCAGTCCCTGTATGACTCCTCGCAAGCCCCAGCTGCTGGAAGTCAGTGTGTCTGGAGGGATTACCTGTTCCAGATAAGGCTGAGAGTGAAAATAATTCCAAGGAGGGATGTTTTGCACCTGGAGGCCATGGACTTCGGAAGTTGGTCTCTTTTTCATCCACCCCCAAGGCTTCTATTAGCTTCCTCATCTATAAAATGAGCTTCGTGGAGATGATTTGAAGATTATTCGAGATGATGCTTTGCAAAGCACAGACCACAGTGGCTGGCATGTAGAAGGCCCTCAGTAAGTGATAGCTACTCTTGTTGTTCAGTGCACAAGATAGTAATGCACCTCTGAGTGTAGATGTGTATGCGTTTCTCTGAGTGAGTATATGTGTGTGCCTCTCATCCAAAGAAGAACTGGGAGAGAGAGGGGAGGGATAAGGAAGGTAAAGAAAGAAAGAAAAAAAGAAGACATGTAAAAAGTCTTGGCACCTGTCCCCTTCCACAAAGCGGGCATCACCTCAACCCCTCCCGTCCCACCCTTCAACTGTGGCACTAGTCCCTACAGGTTGGGGAGGTCCCATCCAATTTACGCTGTCAGTTCATTTTCCAGATCCCCCGTCCCTCCTTATTTGGATCTTACAGCGAAGAAGCCAGAGGAGCAGTGTTCCACGGGGGTTGAGATGAAGCCTGTCAGGCAGCATCAGAGCTGAAAATTACAGCTGATTAAAGGAATAAAAAAACCTCCAGGATCATTTGGTAGTCTGGAAATTGACAAGTTTAGGTGCTACCCCTTTAAATAGCTGCTTGGCCTCTCGGGCTCCGAGATGGAGCTTTTCCTGGAACCGTGTTTACGGCCCGGCCCGAGAAACAGAAAGGAGTGAACTCACAACCTTTAATGGAGCTTTAAAAGCTTTGTTTTCCCTCTCCAGTGTTTTTTAATCTTCAAAACAAAAGCCCTCGGAAACTCGCATCCGAGCAGAAACAGCACATCTTCCTAACCTAACCGAAGTAAAGCTCCCAAAGCCTCGGAGGCGGGCGGGCTGTGAATACTGCAGCTGCAGTCTATTTTCCAGGGGGGTGAAAAACGCTGCAAAGCCCCGTTTCCCTTCCTAAAAGGAGCATAGGAAACGATCTGCTCCGCGGTGGAAATAAAAATGTGAGGTTGGCACTTACCGGCGGTCACACTAATATAATGCCCTCTAAAAAGCCCGCGATCACCGTGTTCACAGCCATTAAACTTCAGGGATGCGGTGCAAGCTGGAGGTGACGCCGGCCTTCTGGAGCCTGCGCTGCGCGGCCTCAAATCTTCCCGCTCCTTACTGTGTTTTGTGTTTGCTGCTCTTTATGGGAGCGCACGTTTTTATTTTTTTATGGATGTTAAAACATTTATAACCGTACAAGGTCAACGCAGAAAGGCTTGCATCGAAACTGAACCGGCACAAGTAGCCACAAGGGATGGATTAAACCTAGAAGTTAGAGCGAACATCGCAGACGGGGGAGGGGGGGGGGGATGCCATTTCAGGACAAACGCCACCAAAATGGCAGCCCGACGAGGGCGGAGCCAGCAGACCTGAAAGGTGTCCTGGGGTCAGCCTGCGGGCGAGGTTCCCAGGCCCCACCCTGCTGACCTAGGGGGGTGCCCCCGTTCTGCCCCTTTCTAGGCTATTTCTGCCTCCCACCGCCCACCTCCCCGAGTCCTCCCCGGTGACCCCGTTCTCACCCTTCCTGTCACCCACGGCCTTTGGCTTGTCCTCCGGGCCCTGCCAGGACCCAGACTAGCAGCCTGTCTCAAAGACACATGGAACTTCATTCGGGGACATCTACCGTGAGTCTCCTAAAGTTTTGGGACACGGGTGCCAATTGATTGATCATTAAAGGATGAGGACAGGCGTTGCAATTTTCTCTTCAAACATCAGAGAGAATCAACTTGGAAACCAGCTGCAGAGGGTTCTCTCTGGTTCGCCTTCAACCTGTATTCCGTAGGGCCTCAGCTGTGGCAACTTCAGTGTCTTGGGGAAAATCCACAAACCCAGTGAGCTGACAAAGGGGGTTGTTTGGAACCGTGGGAATATAGTGAGC
This sequence comes from Felis catus, assembly GCF_018350175.1. Taxonomy (NCBI): domain Eukaryota; kingdom Metazoa; phylum Chordata; class Mammalia; order Carnivora; family Felidae; genus Felis; species Felis catus. The sequence goes on from NC_058375.1 coordinate 163,727,550, forward strand.
TGAAGAGCAGAAAGGAGGGCAGCCCTGTTTGATCCGCGGGGTCTCTAGAGCCGATGCATGGGAAGAAGGCTCTTGAGAAGGGCGGGAGTGTTTCCTGTCTCGGTTCTGTAACTTACCGCCTGTACAACCATGCACAGTTCCCTTGATCTCTCAGATCGCCAGTCTTCTCCTCTATAAAATGGGGAGGAGCCTACCCGCCCTGTTAGTGCCATTTACAGCACTGTGCGAACGTCAGGTTGTGTTAAACAGAAATAAGCAAACTTCTGGAAAGAGTACTGGTCCCCAGAGCAAAGACCAGCGTCCTAACATCTCTGCTTCTTCGCCGGTGGCGTTAACCTCTTTATCTCCATTGTGGTATCCGTGAAACGGAGTAATATGCCAGCCCCGCTGCTTTACAGAAGACAGACTAAAGCGTTATTGATGAAAATGCCAAATGCTGTACAAATGTGCGGTATTATAATTTCTACCACGCGCTGGAAACACTTCATAAAAATTTTCTCCTGATGTTGGAATCGGATCTCTTTAGGCATTGTTCTCTTTAAAACCTGATATTTTGGGGTGCCTGGGTGGCGCAGTCGGTTAAGCGTCCGACTTCAGCCAGGTCACGATCTCGCGGTCCGGGAGTTCGAGCCCCGCGTCGGGCTCTGGGCTGATGGCTCAGAGCCTGGAGCCTGTTTCCGATTCTGTGTCTCCCTCTCTCTCTGCCCCTCCCCCGTTCATGCTCTGTCTCTCTCTGTCCCAAAAATAAATAAACGTTGGAAAAAAAAAATTTAAAACCTGATATTTTGACCAACTAAATACATGCACATTTAACAGTCTCCTGACGATACATTTGGAGTCTCAAAATATCTAGTTATGCATTCACAGATTGCTCATCTCACAATGGCATATCCTCTGGTGGCCTTCCTTTCTTGATTAGTCACAGACTTCGGGGCAATGTCTAGACCATACCAACTGTTCATCTGAAGAGGAAGAAGTACTGATTTTTGCCTATGTCACTGGAAAACAATGAGCTTGACTGATGACGGCTACTAAAGCCGTTCATTCCGTGGATGGTCTTTTTTACTGAAAATAGAACTTGTGTGGCCCCCGAAAGATATCCCGAGACTGGACAAATACCCATACCTTGAGGAGGGAGTCAGTCTCGCCGGACAGAGGGACCCGCACACAGAGCAGACATTAAACATTTCTGTCATGTGTACAAGACCGGCCTTTTGCTGAATGTTTTTTAAAACTATAAACCACTTTCCGAAGGATAAATTTGTTTCAGCACCCATGATAATTATTGGCAGTATTCCTAAATCCTCAAACCTTTACCTGTTGCCCTGGAAGATACATATGGGATTGAGGATAATAATTTATGCCCAGCTTTTTTCCTCTTTTGACTTTAGTTTTGATATCACATCATGATTCAAAGCTTGGTGCACCATAAATTTTCTCCAAATGTGTAGTAATTCCTGGGTGCAGTCTAAAGTTATGATTCATTTATACTGGAGTGACAGCATAATACCTAGGTGTCAGAATCCATTAAAACTGTTCAATGTCTTCTGTTTATTTTTAGAACCAATTGAGACTTAACTGATGGTGAAAAATATACAGTCAAGTGTGTTTACTTCACCTTTACAAAGAATCCGTTATAGTCCCAATTAATTTGTTATTCCTGTCACAACAAGTACTAGATACTTCAAAACTGTCATTACTGTTTCTGCCTTTCTTTTGAGGGCTTGTGTTTATTTTTAACCCATTCCGAGGTATCTGCCTATTGTGAGCTAAGGATTTCTGTGTGTGTGTGTGTGTGTGTGTGTGTGTGTGTGTGTGTGTATGAGAGAGAAATCGAGAGAGAGAAATCAAGAGAGAGAGAGAAATCAAGAGAGAGAGAGAGAGAAACCAAGAGAGAGAGAGAGAAATCAAGAGAGAGAGAGAGAGAATAGTATATTCTCAGGACAACATAACCTGATACAGATTCTGCACTAGAAACCTTCTTCTTACTGCCAAAGTGAGGTGTTCTTTATCCTAACTTTAAAGATTGCTCTCAGAGAATATGGAGACTGAGTCCTGGTGTGCTAGATCAGAGAGGCAACAATGAAATTTGAGATATTCTAAACGTGATGGTCATTGACCTTGAGGCATTTTTTTGTTGCATAATATTGTCCTTTCTTACTTACTTCTGAACATTTTGCATATGTAGTTTCTGATGAGAAAGTCTACAGGACATGGAGAGGAGTGGCTGTTAGCTCTTTCAGGCAAAAATCAAGTCCTGTTCTCTATTCTTTGAAGCAATTACAATTTTTGGATTCTGAAAACATGAAAAAAAAAATACAAAAATGGGGTTTCACAACAAGCGTGAGAATCATCAGAACGTGCGTGCCCAAGACGATTCGCGTGACAAAAAAAAATTCCTGTCTGTACTCAAGCCAAAAATGACAAAACACCTAAAAGTAAATGAAGACATAGGTGTATGAGACAAACACCTACCCCTTACCTGTTACTGCCCCAGGAAGTTGATGGTTTACTGACATGTGATGATCAGAATTTGCTGTGATCACTCTATGGCGTGGAGCGCACCTGGGGGGAAGGGTGCTGTGAGGTTCCCAAGTGGGTGCTCAAGAGTCGGACGGTCTTGGTTCAAGCCTGGTTCCATTCCTGGCTTTGATTTGAGCTTGCTTAACTATGTGTCCTTGAATAGGTTATGGAATCTCTCTCAGTCTCGGAATTCTCTTCAAAAATGGGAATGAAAATATTTCTGAACTCTTAGGAGTTCAGTGAGGATTAACTAACCTAATTGGAAGGCCTCAGCATGATTCTGGGCATACGATAAATTGACAGTACGTATGTGTTGGTGACTAATGTAACTATTATTAATAGGAACACTTCCTGGGGGAAGTACAAGTCTAGGTGACCTCACCAGGAAAGGTTGGAAGACTGGGCCCGAACAAACCAACAGCCTCTGCTCTAAAAGACAAGCAAAAAAACTAGAGAGTCCTCTTAGTATGGAAGTGAGGGCGGGGACGCGGAGTGAACCAAATGTTGTGGGCTTAGAACAGGGGGCAGAGGCGCCTTCTGTGGGGACAGGGCGGGGAAGGTCCCCAAGGAGAGGTCAACAGGAAGAGGCGGCCCACTTTGAGGACCTACTTGCCCTGGTGATGGCCACCTTTCTGCTCCAGAGTGCACACAGCTTCAAACTTTTCCAGTGACTGTCCGCTAAGACAGATGTAATGCTGTCGTTACATCTGACTGAATCAGACAGGAGGGCAAGGAACTGACACCTGAGAACTTGTTCCAGGCAAGTCCATGTGTGCCTCAAACTCAGTTGACAAGCATTTATTAATGAGAATTTGCTTATGGCTCACTTCTTCCCTGAAAGAATTTGAGTGCCATAGTCTAAGCTCTTAAGAAAGGGACTTAAGCAAAGAGAGAATAGAGATGGAGGAAACGAGTGTAATCCCTAACATTTGTTATAGCTGAGTGTACAAATTTGGCTGTGAGCTTCCTGGTAACCAAGGCAAAAAGTGAGGCCGTTTGCCTTCTAAGAAAAGATATGACATAGCAATTCTTCCAGGAAGCCAAAGTACTTTGACAGAAAATTGTGGGAGCTATGCCATGCATAAGCAAATCTAGAGGGGCTATTTTTTTTCATTGACATATGATAAGAAAGCTGTCCCCTGTAAAGTATCTTTAAAAAATTTCCAACATTAAAAAAAAAATTTCCAATGTTCTCTCGGCCAAACTAAGGAGTCGAGAGAACTATTAATCCCAAGTTTAGAAAAGTAAAGGAGAGAATGTTTCTAGAATCAGCTAGAGAAGTCTGGGAGGTGAGGACTAGGGAGCTGAGGAAATAGACTCACGGTGTTGACAGAGTTGAGGAGAACTGTGGTTGTGGACCTCTTCCCCCACCCCCTCACGCCTATTGCCTACAACAGTAACAGAACTAAGAAAAGTCTGAAGAAAGACATAAAGGAGTTTCAAGTATAATAGAACATAAACTATTCAGCAATACGGCAGTTAGGGTCAATTCACATTGGCAACTGGAGAGCTCAACATGGGCACGGTGATCTAATAGTATAGTTTTTGATGATGATAGCTAGCTAAAGAGTATCGTAAGCTAGTAAGGAAACGAATTGCTTCCTGTTTTCCAAGAAGTTGTATTTACATGTAATCAGATAAGGGGGAGCAAGTTCCGTTTTTATTTTATGGTACTGAGTACCCCTGGATTTACTTCCCCAGTATTGATCATCAGTACCAAGGCCACTTTAGCTTCTCCGCCTCCACGCGTGGCTCTTGAGTTCAGGCTCCCAGAATGTCTGGCAAGCTCAGGGCTCGAACCCACCAACCATGAGATCATGACCTGTGCGGAAGTCAAGAGTTGGACGCTTAACCGACTGAGCCACCCAGGCGCCCCGGCAGTCATTACTTTGCATTGTAATCATTTATAAATATGTCTGGCTTTCTCACTTAAACTCTTTGAGAAGAGACAAAGATCTGAGTGCCTGATAAGTGTAGGTTCTTAAAAATATTGGTGTAATTCATAAAGGAGGTAGACTTGACCTAATGGTATTACAAACAAGCATGATATTGGGCATTGGAATTTGGCTTTTGGTTCACTGTGAAGACAGTGGGTATAAGTATCAAATACTTCCAATAGAGCTCTCCTAATCACGGGTGTCAGAGCTCATTAGCTGCAGAGAGTCCTCGGGGAAACTGACATAACCAAGACGACTTATTCTACAAGGATCAAGGAAAGAATTAACAGCACTTTTGTCTCTTCATTTCTTGTAGACTTCATATTTCAAAGAGATTACTTACAGCCATGTGACCTTGGGCAGATGTCTTAACTTTTCTGAGCGTCAACTTCCTTTCCCGTAAAATGGGGATAACTCGGGGCGCCTGGGTGGCGCAGTCGGTTAAGCGGCCGACTTCGGCTCAGGTCATGATCTCGCGGTCCGTGAGTTCGAGCCCCGCGTCGGGCTCTGGGCTGACAGCTCGGAGCCTGGAGCCTGTTTCCGATTCTGTGTCTCCCTCTCTCTGACCCTCCCCCGTTCACGCTCTGTCTCTCTCTGTCCCAAAAATAAATAAACGTTAAAAAAAATTAAAAAAATAATAATAAAAAAAAAATAATAAAATGGGGATAACTAGAGTATCTTTCTCATAGGATTCTGAGAATTAAATTATATAACATGTACAAAGTTCTTAAAACAATGCTGGCGCGTAGTTAGTGCAATAGACTGAATTGTGTCCCCCCCCCCAAATCCTATGTTGAAGCCCTAATCCCCAATGTGACTGTATTTGGAGATGGGGTCTGTAAAGAGGTAAAATTAAATGAGGTCATAAGGTAGGGCCCTGATGTGATGGGATTAGTGTCCTTATAAGAAGAGACACCAGAGAGTTCTCCCTCTTTCTCATTCTCTTTCTCTTTCTTTCTCTTTCTCTTTCTCTCGCTCTTTCTGTCATATGAGAACACAGTGAAGGCAGCCAACTATAAACCAGGGAGGCAGCTCTTGCCAGAAACCAAATGGGTTGGCATGACCTTGGCCTTTCTAGCTTCCAGCACTGTGAGCAATACATATTTCTGTTGGTTAGCGTAATTAACCAATCTGTGGTATTTTATTACAGCAGCCTAAGCAGACTAAGACAGTAAGCACTTAGTGAATGTTGATTACTACTGTTATTGTGATTTTTCTTATTTGATATTGTAAATCTCCCACCAAAAGGTTCTCAAGTTCTTCTTTTTTTTTTTTAATTTTTTTTCAACGTTTATTTATTTTTGGGACAGAGAGAGACAGAGCATGAACGGGGGAGGGGCAGAGAGAGAGGGAGACACAGCATCGGAAGCAGGCTCCAGGCTCTGAGCCATCCGCCCAGAGCCCGACGCGGGGCTCGAACTCACGGACCGCGAGATCGTGACCTGGCTGAAGTCGGACGCTCAACCGACTGCGCCACCCAGGCGCCCCTAGGTTCTCAAGTTCTTCTAATGGGTGTTTTCTTTTGCTTGGCCAAACTACCAAAGCAAAAAAAAAAAAAGACAAGAAAAAGAAAAAGAAAAAGAAAAAGGAAAAGAAAAAGGAAAAGGAAAAGGAAAAGGAAAAGGAAAAGGAAAAGGAAAAGGAAAAGAAAAAGAAAAAAAAGAAAGAAAAAGAAAAAGGAAAAGGAAAAGGAAAAGGAAAAGGAAAAGGAAAAGGAAAAGGAAAAAAAGAGAAAGAAAAAGAAAAAGAAAAAGGAAAAGGAAAAGGAAAAGGAAAAGGAAAAGGAAAAGGAAAAGAAAAAAAAGAGAAAGAAAAAGAAAAAGGAAAAGGAAAAGGAAAAGGAAAAGGAAAAGGAAAAGGAAAAGGAAAAGAAAAAGAAAAAGAAAAAGAAAAAGAAAAGGCCACCCAACCTCTCTTACTGCTTTGGTTTCAAAGCAGAATTTAACATTGGACTTCAAAGAGGAGTAGAAATGACCAGTGCTGTGCCCATGTCTTCAGGTTTCCAGCTTGAGACCATCAGGCAGGTGATGAAGGTTTTGTGTTTCCTGTGCAGAGCAGAGTGTCCCAGCTGACGGCAGAATATCCTTCCAATTTTGAATAAAATGAGTGGAAGATATCTGAGAAATTCTGATCTTTCTGCTTGAGTGAATACCTGTCATGCTTCTTACATCTACTGAAGCAATTAACACACACAAAGCTATATTTGCTAAGCCAGTGCTCCCCAACGGGGGCGTTAGCTTATACCAGTGAATAGCAAAGAGCTCTGAATTTTTTCAGCAAACTAGTTTTTCCCTGAGCTCCTGTCCAGACAGCCACGGAGTAACGCCTGCATATGTGCTCGGCACCTCTCTTCTCAAAAAGGCTGCTTTCCCTACTGTCGGGACTGCCCGTCCACTCGTAGGGCCCAACTACACCTCAGCCCTCTCCCATCGGCTGAGCTCTTATCCTCTCCACGGAGGCTCCGAATCACCCAGGGGCTCCCAACCCTGGCTGCCCATTAGCGTCACCTGAGGAAGCTTCTAACAGAATGCCACAGCCTAGCACCGGCCCCCCAAGAATTGGGTCAGAATCCGGGGTGGAACACGGGCAGGGATGGTTTGAATATGCTGAGCAGATTGGAGACCCCCGGAGTAGGCAGCCCTGGTTGGTAAGCTCGGACCCCCTCGTGTCACTTTCGGCCGCCAAACATCCTAGTGTTGGCTCAAGGCCCGCCTGCTGGCATGCTCCAGCTGCCCTGCTCTGAGATGCCTGCCCCCCAACCCTCCACCTAGCAGTCAGGGTCCTTCTTTCCGATTGGACCCTCCTTCGTCACATATCATCTGGACACCATGCTGTTTCTGGACCAGATGGGGTGCCTTCCATCAGCTATGGCTTTTCACATCACTAACCTCATTACATTCAAAGGATTGTCTTTTACTCCAAGGCCATGTCTTCAGAGTTATAATGGTGTTATAATGAATGCCCTGTCTTTTAAGAAATGATGGTGGTAACAGATGACAACAGCATCTTGGCAAAAACTGTTTTGAAAAAGGGCAACCGTAAGAGACTCTGAAATACAGAGAAAAAACTGAGGGCTGCTGGAGGGAGGTGGGTGAGGAGATGAGCTAGATGGGTGACAGGCACAAAGGAGGACACTTGTTGGGATGAGCACCGGATGTTGCATGTAAGGGGTGAATCACTGGGTTCTACTCCTGAAACTAACACTAACACTGTATGGTAACTAACTTGAATTAAGATAAATAATTTTTGAAGAAGAAGAAGAGCAGCCTGATGATTGTTCAAGTTGGTTTTTTTTTTTGTTTCTGTTTTTCTTTTAACCTATTGGACCAGACTTGGGAACCACTGAGTTAGATGATCTCAAGTTCTCTCCACCTCCAAATGGTAGTTCAACCATGATGGACACGTCTTGTTTCTAGATCGTAGGACCCCTCTCTCCATGTGGCCCATCCCACTGCCTACCAGCCGCCATGGCCCTTTTCAGACACACCGAATCCCACATTCCCTTCCCAAATCACACCTTCTGGAATTGTTCTCAATCCCTCCTATAAGTTGTCTTGGATCAAGTTCTTGTCCCAGCAAGCAGCCCAAGAGAAAAATATTATTAGAGATATTTCGTATGGCCAGAGGTTTTACAGCTAAGAGGCGCTTGAGATCATCTAGCTCAGTGGCTCCCAAGTCTGGGGATTTCATGGTCCAATAAGTTAAAAAAAAAAAAAAACAAAACAAAACACCGACAACTTTGGGGCACTTATAAGGTTGCCTGTTTTTGATTTTTTGCCAAGATGTAGTTGCCGTCTACTATCACCATGGTTTCTGAAAAGAAAGTACATGAGAAGTCAAAAAATCAGAGTAGACACGATTTCAGATTATAGGCAACCCCTGAAGGCATGTTATGGAAAACTACCTAGAGTGTCCTTTTTTTCCCCTTGGCACAATGCGTACCGGTGTAAACTTGGTTATAGGCTAGCGTTAGTTCCCAGAAAGGTGTTTAAGAATATTAATTTTGTTCAAATCCTACAGTTTACTGGTGAGGAAACGGAGACACGGGGGCATTCCTTTTCTCCCCCGGGTCACCCAGCAGATGAGCAGCAGAAGCTGGGTTAAACCCCAGCGGCCCTGACTCCCAGGCCAGGCCACTTGTCCATGCTCCCTGATGCCTCTGGACTGAACGGTCCTGATCTCTCTTTCCTTACAGAGTATACTCCTGCACCGGCCCTTATTCTCTGCGCAGTAAGAACGTTCCTCCGACACTTGTCCTTCCCTGTTGCTTCAGCTAAATTGATGAGCAGGAATAAGAGGGAAACAATAACAGTTTTCATCCATTAAGTGACCACGGAGTGACAGGCACCATGCTTGGCGTTTTACGAATGCCAGTTTTAATCTTTTAATAAGCCTGGAAACTAAGTCATAGTGTCTCAATGTTTCAGGTGAGGAAACTAAAGCACAGAGGACGCTTGCCCCAAACTGTGTGGTAGGAAATGCCAGAGCCCCGATTGAAAACCAGGTCAGCTTTATTCCAAAGCTTGCTTTTCTGGGCAATCCTTCCTCTCTTGGAAGCAAGGGTGGGAAGCCTGAATCCGTGACTCAGTTCTAGATTCTCGGCTTCTTGCTATCTTTAAAAATACAGGAGGATCACTGGCATACTTCTAGGTCGTCAGCTTTTTTTGCTTTCTTTTCTTTTGTTAATATGCAGCACCCAGGACCCACACCCATAATTCTTGTCTCATGATCCCAAGCGTGCCCTGGAGATCCAACAGGACATAGTTTATCACGTAAACCCAGCCCTCCCAGTGCGCTCGATAAATTACAGATGTGGCTAAGGAAACTGAATCTGTGTTTGAACCTAACGATCTTGGTGATCTCTGAAGATTCCCATGGACAGTCCCAGAATCCCTCTAATCTGTATGTGTGTACTTGATTAGTACTTGTTATCCGGCCCAGTCCAGCCAACGCCGCCTAATCACTGCAAAATGAATGCTGGTACATGCTTTAATTCCCAGGCTATCTTATTATCTAGAGATATTTGTCCTTATTATTGTTATTCTGGGGAGTCAGCGTCAGAAAACAGGGACTAATTTGACCTTCCTGGGAAGAAAGATTGAAAACTGGCCTGGTGTGAGAACCACTGAAATTTCTTGGCTCACGTGTGCGTAGAAATTATTCTTTTGGGTAAGGAGCGAGGCTTAAAAGGAGGTGCATTTGGAATCCCAACTCCAGAATAAGCCCAAAGACGCATCACCACGTTCTTATGCTACTAGGCATGGGTGTGTAATTTTCTGAAGGGAAAGGACTGAGTCTTAAGTCTCGGTGGGTCCGAGCACACCTAGCATATAGTATTTGGCACCTCGTAGGTGCTCAATGAACGTGAAAACGAAATGAGGCATATCTGAAGGACAACAACAACAACATAAATAGCGTAGGGAAGCGATTGAGAAGTATTGGACAGAAAGCAGTCAGGGAGTATTTATTGAACACTCACAAAATCCATAATCAAAGGAGTAGGGCTAGAAAAACCAATCTGACATCACTTCATGCATTAGTTTCCTACTACTTCCGTGACACATGACCATCGACTGGGTGGCTTAAAACAAGAGGGATTTATTCTCTCCCGGAAGTCTAAACTCAAGGCGTCTGCACGGCCATGCTCCCTCCAGGCTGTCGGGGAGATTCATTCCTTTCTCTCGTCCAGCTTCTGGCTGCTGTGGACATCCCTTGGCTTGTGGCCACCGAATCGCTCAAGACCCCACCCTCACACGGCCTTCTCTTCTCCATGTTTTCTCGGCCCTGTCCACCTGGAGAATCACGAACGATCTCCTCTTGAGCTCCTTAGCTTAATTATTATCTGCACAGATCTTTTTTCCGAATAAGGTTACATCCGGCAATGCGTCTTTCTGGGAGACGCCATCCAAACGGCTACCCCTCGCATGATGTCAAACTTCGTAAGGAACCTGAAACTCAGGTTCAAACATGGACTTGGCTGTGTTTTACTGAGGCGGAGAGGAAAAAGTTTTGCAACTGGAAGGAAGCGAAGTGAAAAGGTACATATAAGGGGAATCATATTTCAGAAACGGTTAAGTTTGGGACTCCTTCTTCCCTCACGTGCTACTCACACCCACTGCCTCACGAGTCCAGGCTCAGGGGACAAGCTGACGGAGGAGAAGTCTGTGCCTGGGAAAGGAAAGAGATACCCTTCATCTTTCAAGCCTTGCGGGCTTCCTAGAGGAGGGGGAGGAGAAATGTACCTTCGGTCTCACCCATTCTGGGCCCAAGCCCTGGACAGAAGTACGCTAGAAAGGTCTAGAGAAGTCAAAAGCAGAGGGGTACTCTCCCTGCTTCTCATGTGAGGCTGGGGAAGGAGACCCCCCCACACACACCCGATGCCTTCACAACCAGGAGCTGTGGCAAGGCCACATGAAGAAAGAACCTCAGTTAGTTCTCTGGACCTGCCTGATGTGTGGGAGAGCCTCACACGATCTCTCCCCCACCGCAAGAGGGCACGTGCCAAGACACGGATCCTGCCTGAGGGTTCCCCACAGTGGAGGCAGAGGAGGCCTGAAGTCACAGCGTACAGGACAGCCTGCCCAGGCTGGACGTAATTGGGGCCATCAGCCACACTTCAGGCACACCCAGAACTTACAAGATCGAGGGGGAACCAAATCACCACCTGAGACTGAGCCAAGCAAACAGATCACAAGTTCATCAGCGACAGAAGTCAGCATCGGTGCCAGCAGGGCGCCCAGGGACTTGGCGGACGTGGGATATCCATTTCTCAGGGATGAGGGGACACGACAGTGACCTGACCTGCCATCCAAAGATCCCTTCCCCCGCCCCCCACCAGACGCTGTGTACACCCTTCCCTCCAGACACCCACAAAACTGTACCAGCAAGGCACAGGAAGAAGAATAGAGAATCCGAAAATCTGCAATGCCTAAATAGTCTATTGAGACTGTTGCTTCGGATTGAATTTCACCGCCTGGACTCAGATGATCCCCATACCCACTCGGTCCTGTCCTAGGGTCTGGAGTACACAAAAATGATTGCACTAGCAATGAAAAATGGGAGAGCTACATTATCTTTGCACACTTGTAAGAGTTGGTCACCATGCGATCACGTACAATCGTAAAGGCGTGTTGAAATTACCTTGAATATTTGAAAAAAATTATTTGGCAGCCTTCAGACCAGACATCCGTAGTTTGACATCATTCGTCTAGGCCCATCCTTACCACCAGAGAGGCAGGAAAATATAATCTGGCAGGTTTCCGAGCATTAATTCTCTTACCCCCAGAAGGTATGTCCCCAAACCATCTTGGACTTCATTTCATTTCTATTTCATTCCATCCACCACCCATGCTTGCAGTAGACCTGCTTTACAGGAGACCCTGTCCTGGGATAGAGAGTGAATAAATCAGGAGCTTGCCCAGAGCGTGTACAAGTATGGTCCACAGCCCTTCCCTAAATGCACGGTCCAAAGCCCCGTTAAGCGTGTCACAGCTCTGAAAAGCCAGTCACCACTCTCCCATTCATTAGATAATTGTTGGGTAATCACCTATTTAATGAAGCCCCCCAATTCTGGATAGATTCCGTCGGAACCCAACATTTACACTTTTGATTATTTTCTTGCCGATATTTTGTGGTCTATTTATTTACAGAGAGAGAGAGCTGCCTTCATTTATAACAGACAGAATATTTAGGTCACTCCAAGCATTTTTATTTTTTTTTCTTTGTCTGATTACTAAAAAAAGGATCGCACTGAACAGGAAATAGCTAGATAAATAATGTACCGAAACCCTTACAGGACAGCCGTTTTTAGAATGATTCAGGCTTCGCAGTATTATATTCTAAACAATAGGGGGTGAGGGCTCAATGCTATGCTCCATTATTATTTAGGTATTAATTTCTCCTTCTTACTAGTGGGTGTTAACTCTGCCAAATGCATGCTTCTCATTCTGAATAATTACTCCCTCAATGATGAGCATATTATTAATGATCCATTTTAATAAAATGTAAATAATTTCCCATTTATTTTTTTCCACACTGCCTCCAAGCCAGGCGAAAACAAAGGGTAGAAAGAAGCGTCCCGCGGCCGCCTTCTCTGAGAAGGAACCCTCCGTTTACTGTCACTGAAAATACTGCAACCGTCGCTTTCGCTTCTCCCGGGCCCTTTCTCCGTGCAACCCCCACACCACCGCTTTCAAAGCCTCCTTCCGTAATAGGGCCGATCCTTGCACACCTCCGGCCCAGAAGACCCAGGAACGAGCGACACAGATTTTTGTGCGAGCGCGGTGATGGTCTATCATTATTAAACGTCTCTCGGTGGGCGGGAGAGGCGCTTCATCCCAAACGGCCATTCATCAGCGCCCGCCGAGCCGCTCACACCTGACCCCAGAAGCAATAATGCCACATCAAGTAGGCCAACTACCCAGTTTAGCAGCCGAGCAGAGAGCACAAGCTGGCTCCAAGATTAAGTACGCTGCTGCAGGCTTCCGTTCCCAGGAGCTCCTCGGGCTGATGTTGTATTGATTGAGAAACTTGGCCAGTAAGTATCACAAACAACAATAGCCAGGTCAAGGACCTGCGGTGCCGGAATGGGAATCCCCCACGGGGGCTCGCCGCGGGGCCGAGGGGCGGCTCTCATGATGTGTGAGCACAGGTTGAGGAAGGTTTCCGAGGAAGGCAAGAGTGAGAACCTGCAGTTGGAAATGACATTTAAGCAAGTCCACGTGGGAACAGGATGAGAGACAATGATGTAATTATCTATTCCCCAGCCTCCAACTGCCGCCGAAACCTGTCATCTCCCCGCGTTTCTCTGTTCCCCGAGCCTTCCACTCTTTGCTTTTAATGCTTGTGGGGGGTCTACGAAGCCTCGGCCCCGTATGCAAACACGGGCAGCCTTCTGGGTAAACAAAACATAACCAGGGCCACAAAACAATAAGCAAACCGTTCTAAGTTGAGAAATGAAAAGGGAACTTTGCTGGCGTACCGTCCCTCACACCCTGAGAAATGCATTTAATTTTCCCTCTTACCAAGTGAGTACCATAGGAGAAATAAAGATATACACCCCAAAGCATATGTTAATGTACAAGTTGTATTTTTTTTTTTTTTTTTGGACAAGGCACGGCTTGTGAAATTGGTCCTTGTGGTTGGGAGAAGCCCTTGAACCGTGGCAAGGCACAACTTGCAGGCAGGAGGGCTCAGAGGCCTGCGGGGAGCCGGTGTTGCTCCTGGTGCTGATGTGCACGTGTGCAAGCACACACACATGCAGGCGTGCACGCACGGTGCCACACATTTGATGGGACCATTCTAGCACGCTCACATCATGTGTGTGCTATGGGCGGATGGGATGCTATTCTGTTCACAACCAGAGTCTATTCTCTTGCAGGGTTTCTGTTCATGCTTCTCTGACCTCTTTTCTCATCCTCCCAAGGTCAGGGTCAACTACCACCCGTCTGAACTCTTTCTGTCCTTTATACACACTTCTATTATCATACTACAGACGGTCTCCTCTTCTAGACTATGAACTCTTCAAGAACAAATGTTTTATATTGTTGATTTTTACCTTCCTAGGGCTCAGCGTGGTGACTTACATATGGCAGGTGCTCAATAAGCCTGCTACAAACTCAACAGTTTAATTTGGACATGGTAAATCCAGTCAGTTGTCCTAATAACTAATCTATCCTCCTCACCAACAGGAGCTTGGGTTTTTCAGGGTAGCAAGGTGCCTAGCTAAAAAAAAAAAAAAAAAGCAAGATCGTCACTTCTCGTGAGATCAAAAGTTTACAGTTGCGTCTATCTAGAAAGCTCTTATTTTTCTGATGAGAAGAACAGGCTCAGTGGGCGTTCAACCTCCTGCCCTTCACCCTTGCTGCTTCTTCCAGCATGAACAAAATAAAAATTTGGGGTCAGGAGTGGGGTAGTCATCCTCAATACTAACTTCTTGATAAGGGTTGTTGGATTATGCTAAGGTTTGCCAGATATCAGCTGTTTTCTCAAATTAAAAAAAAAAAAGAGTGCAAGTGGAAGATGAAAACCAAGAGTAAAAAGTACTTCGCTTCCGAAGTTATTCTTGACATCTACTGTTAGTATTAAATGACAACTCTCCACTAAGTGGCTTGACAACCTTGACTACATTCTGTAGCGATAGTTGCCAGTCGAATGACCAGCAACCTTTGGCCCCTCGGCTCGTCTCATGGACAGGGATTTACTGTATAGTCACGGAGCGACATAGATCTCGTTTTTGGCAATGACAAGAAGACAAAGCTCCCGGGATCTTTGGGAGATAATCTTTCTGTCAGTATTCCAATTTGATTCCCAAGTGCTATGGCAGAGGTTGTTCATGGACCCTCAGTGTCCATTCCTTTCCTTTTTAGTAGTAAACCCCCTCAAGTTTTAGCTAGAAACATGGCATCCCAGCTAGAGACCAGATTCATTCATTTATGCACTGTCCGTGGCTGTGTTTGTGCGTCTACCAGCAGAGTGGAGAAGTTGTAACAGAGACCATATGGCCCACAAAAGCCTAAAGTATTTACTAGCCGGCCCTTTACAAAAAAAGTTTGCTGACCCCTGCTCTGGAGAATGGTGTAGCAACAGGAGGGATGGTACCAGAGTCCGACTTCATGAAATGCAGCCACTTGACCTCCCCTGTTGCCTAGAAGCTTGGTGTTGAGAGACATAACCTTCTAGCTCGTTTAAAACACTGCTTTTTGGTCTCTGTTAAAGCAGCCGAACCCTAGTCTTGGCTAATACAACTGCAAGACGCTTTTTAAGAATCATCGAAGACGAGCTACAGTTGAACGAGAAGAAAAGGGAAAACTGCTTCTTTCAAGCGAAGTGAACGCCTCACGCCACTGACATTTCCATGATCGTTTGATGGGTTACTTCCCCCAGACGTGCAAAAGGGACCATTGCACCTTCGTGAAGAGGGAAGGATATGATGAAATGCTGCTGCTGGAAGATTATTTAAAGCATTGAAGTTGTCAGTGGGGCCTTCCTTCTTCCAAATTCCCCACACTCCTCCAGGGGGAAGCAGCAACGACAATGGCAGCACAATAATAGTAACAGACAACATTGATCAAGTGCTTGCCTTGGGCCAGGCACACTTTAAGATCTGTACGTAGGTTAACTCTTTTAATCTTCACATTTCCCATGTGATAGATACTCTTATTATCATTCTTATTTTACAGCTGAAGACACAGAAGCTCAGAGCAGGCAACTCTCCAAAGGCTAAACTGCTAGGAAGTGGCAGAGACAGTTTTTTTTTTTTTTAATTTTTTTTTTCAACGTTTATTTATTTTTGGGACAGAGAGAGACAGAGCATGAACGGGGGAGGGGCAGAGAGAGAGGGAGACACAGAATCGGAAACAGGCTCCAGGCTCCGAGCCATCAGCCCAGAGCCCGACGCGGGGCTCGAACTCCCGGACCGCGAGATCGTGACCTGGCTGAAGTCGGACGCTTAACCGACTGCGCCACCCAGGCGCCCCCAGAGACAGTTTTTGAACCCAGACTCACTCTAGAGTCTGTGCATGTAACCACTTTCTACCTCCTTTCTAATCTTGGCACAGAATAACGACCTGATTCAGGGTTCGTATTTTGGCTAGAGAAGTGGGAAGGAAGGAAAAATGGAAATGCGAAGAACTCTGCGGAAAAAGACTCCCGGGACCAAGATGGCAGCAGGAGTGTGGGCAATGAAAGGTAACAGAGGGTCTGGAAATAGTCACACTATAACGGATGTTAGAGGTCGGTCTGGTCTCGTGGTTTCAGACCCAACCAAGCATTAAAATCAACCACAGATTTATTAAATACAGATTCCTAGGACCCTTTACAAGATGACCAAGGCAGACCTACCCAATCAGTTCTCGAGGGCTAAAGCACTTTTAAAAATTCCCTCCAGACAATTCAATATCTAACCTGGCAAAAAGTTAAAACTACCAAGAATTGAATAATGTGTAGGATAGTGGAATCAATATGCTGTACGCCTGACTCTAATAGAATGTTGCATGTTAATTATACTTCAATTTAAAAACAGGAAAAAATGTCTGAAACCACTAACTTTTGATGAAGATGTGTAACAACAGGTGTAGTGTAATTTGGGATAAATACTTGGGGAGGAAATGCATATACCCCACATCTTAGTAACTACCCTGCAGAGCAGATAGTCAAGAGAAACCCTTGCACATATGGATAAGAAAATAAGAGGGGCGCCTGGGTGGCGCAGTCGGTTAAGCGTCCGACTTCAGCCAGGTCACGATCTCGCGGTCCGTGACTTCGAGCCCCGCGTCGGGCTCTGGGCTGATGGCTCGGAGCCTGGAGCCTGTTTCCGATTCTGTGTCTCCCTCTCTCTCTGCCCCTCCCCCGTTCATGCTCTGTCTCTCTCTGTCCCAAAAATAAATAAACGTTGAAAAAAAAAATTAAAAAAAAAATAAGAACAAACAAGAATGCATAAAGCAGCATTTTTTGTTAGCAACAAAAATGGAAACAAATGTTCAACAACAGGGGAAAAGATAAACTGTGGTATACTATACAGCAGGCTATCACTGTGCGTGAACACAAATTAATAAGTGATAATAACACATATTCAGCATGGATAAATCTCATAAAACATTGCACGGCAAAAAGATCGAGGCACAGAAATATACACATAATATGACTCCACAGATATATTTGTTCCAAAATCAGCAAAACCAAAAATAAGCAAACGAATGTATTTACATGTAGGAACATTATAACGAAAAGCAAAGGAACGATGAATTTCCGGACATTGGTTACCTTTGGAGGGAAGACGATATATGCTCTCTGTGAACGGTATACGGAAACTTTAAAGAATTTTTTTTTTCAACGTTTTATTTTATTTTTTTTTTGGGACAGAGAGAGACAGAGCATGAACGGGGGAGGGGCAGAGAGAGAGGGAGACACAGAATCGGAAACAGGCTCCAGGCTCTGAGCCGTCAGCCCAGAGCCCGACGCGGGGCTCGAACTCACGGACCGCGAGATCGTGACCTGGCTGAAGTCGGACGCTCAACCGACTGCGCCACCCAGGCGCCCCTATACGGAAACTTTAAAGATAATTGTATTTTTTTAAGTGAGTGGTGGGTATACATGCATTTGTTTTATTACTCTATAAACTGGGTATATTTATAACATACAATCATTTGTATGTATGATGGAAATCATAATTCTAAAAATGAAAGAAAACACAGCTAAAGATAAACATGTAAGGATATTTACTTCAACATTTTTTTTTTTTTGGTAGCCAAATGGAAAATTTGAATTTTTATTGGTAGGGGACTGGTTATATATACTATGATAAATTCATATTATGGAATGTTCTATAGCTATCAAAAGGAACAATTCCAGTAACAATACATTGACCTGGAAGATCGTCTGTAATATGTTAAGAGAAAATAAAAAAAAGAACCCAAGTTGTAGACAACATAAAACGTAATCTCATTTTACTACACTTGATCTTAGCCAAAAGACTGAGAGGCGATAAAATGCAATCTCATTTTATTTTTTTTTAATTTTTTTTCAACGTTTATTTAACTTTTGGGGGACAGAGAGAGCATGAACGGGGGAGGGGCAGAGAGAGAGGGAGACACAGAGTCAGAAACAGGCTCCAGGCTCCGAGGCATCAGCCCAGAGCCCGACGCGGGGCTCGAACTCCCGGACCGCGAGATCGTGACCTGGCTGAAGTCGGACGCTTCACCGACTGCGCCACCCAGGCACCCCTGCAATCTCATTTTAAAAAACAATCACAACAGAACCACCAAATGAAACCGTGTGTTGATATATGTTTGCCCAAGCATGCAAAATAAGTATGGAAAGCTACACACTGGGGAAAGATACACATTTTTCTCCTTTCTTTTTGAGTTATAATTAGTTTTTATCCCGGTATGTTACCACCCAGAATGTAAGGCTACATTTCCCAGCCTCCTTTGTGATGAGTGTGACCATGTAATTTCCAGCCAATAAGACGTAGACAAAATTGTATGCCTAAAGGGAGGTGACTCAGATGGGAGAGATTCCTCCACCTCTTTTTATTTCCTCTGTCTTTCCCCCTTCTTCTGACTGCAATGTGTCTCTGTTGGCTGGAGCTCCAACGGCCATTTTGGGTCATGAGGTGACTCTGAGGATAGCAGCCATGAGCTAGGCCAGTGGAATGGAGAGACAATGCCAAAGTCCCTGAAGACACCATGAAGCTGCCGTACCAATGCTGGACATCTTACCTCTGGACACCTTTTAGGTGTGAGAGATATGAACTTCTACTTTGTGGGAGTCATTTTTGTCCGTGTATTTCAACTACGCACAACTAAGTGTAATCCTAAGTGATACACACACCACGTCAAACAATGGTTATCTTGGGGGCGTGACACCGGCAGCGAGTTTGATGGAAGAGGGTGGATCATTATCAATTTTTGTCTTTAAATTTCCTTATTACTTGACATCTTAAAATAAGTACAAATTACTCGTGTAAAGACTACCTAACCAAGTTTTAAAAAGAAGAAAAAGGAAAACCTTCCAAGTACGTACAATGTATCTGATGTCAGGTTTGGGAACCTGCTCTCTCACATCATAAATGAGAAAACCGAGGCCCGGCGCTCATACAGCAAGTCAGAGGTGGGGCAGAACTAGAACCCACATCTTTGGACTCCTAGTCCAGTGCTCTTCCCTTCAGAGCGTAACAGAAAACATTTTAAAATGGGAAACCCTGAGAAAACCCGAATCTTGGCAGAAACAAAGTCACGATAGCCTTGTCTCTGAATGGGATAGCCAGGTGACTAATTCAAAACACGGTGATGACACAGAAGGTGAGAAACTGGCTTGAATCCCGATGAATTAACAGTTTTGTTCTAGAACCTTCTTGCGTAAGACTTGGCATTGTTTTAGGAGCTAAAACCTGCCCAGTGATTTAGACACGCGGCCAGCTTCAAAACGTTAGAAACTTTTTATTTTCTGACTTTTCACGGAGAAAAAAAGATCCCATCCAAGGCCTGAAGTGGGCACTTCCTTCCCTCTCTACTAAAGGAATACTGAAAATTCTGAAGTGTGAAATTACAAATAAAATTAGATGGTTAAACAATATGACACAAATTGGACAGAATGTAATTTTAAGCACTTACAAAAGGAAATCCAGTCTTGTTTCATCACCTAAAATGGCAGCCAGCTTGGGATCCTATTTTTGAGCTGTGATTTCCTACACATTTCTGAAGTTATATTTCGTTCTCAGTAGATCTTAGCCTCCTAGAAAGTGATTTGCACAATGCTTTTTTTGCTCAACGGTGGAAACATAAGCAAGCAAAAAAGATAGGACTCTTGCAAGGTTAAAATATAAAAGTTAAGGTAAAAATAATCTGAGTACACTCATGTTCAATGTCTTGACCACATGTTAGTCCACACTGTCTACTCTGCACAGCCCAGTGATGGGACCTGACCATTCTACCTACTCCTTTATTAATTCGGGCATCCCTCAGCTGTGTGCCTCTTGCCCACTTCAAATAGAGTCGAGTAAGGTGTTATAGAAACTCTTTGGTGCTTTGTCAAACCATCAGCTCAAAACATGTAAAGAAATGCTAGACTTACTTGCTCAACACTGAGTTTTCCTAAGTTTCTTTCTCCTACACAAAAATGAGGAGTTACATATGTATCATTAGAAGTGTTTTTTCATTGTTACTTTGTTGAAACTGAGCCCCTCTCTTCTACTATCTTGGAGAAAAAGCTGTCTCCATCATTTCTACAATTCTAGAAAATGGAACTGGCTGAATTTCATTGTCACTAATGCAAGATCAATATCGCGTGCTCTATAGAATTCAGAAAAACAAGAAAATACACTGTACTTACAGCTTTTCTTATTTTCTCTAAAACATAATCGACTTAATAAACTAAGAAGCTTGGAACACAAAGATATAAGTGGTGGAAACACTTCAACATTTCAGAGAACACATGTTGCTAATGGCCTTTCCACTCATCTCTCTTCACTCACACACATACCTGTGCGCCGAGCCCATATTGAACTTGAGTATCAGCCACCAGAGCCAATTTATAGCGGGTGATAAGGAAACAGTCTTACCTCTAGAAGCAGTTCGTTTTTCAGTGCCAAAGGCAAAGTGTTTAGTAGGCATTTTATAGGTCATATATCCAATACACCATAGGACATCTGCAGCTGCTCAAACTAAAAGTCCTTCACCAGGGATGTGCTCACGTTCTGCGTCTGAGCGTGCGTGCGCACACGCGGATGTGTGTGCATTCACGCGTGCATATGTGTTTGCGGGTAAAAGGATGCCCGGCGGAATATTCTTCGGGAATTCTAGAGGCAACAGGTAGGCCGGTTGGCCCTGCATCCTCCTCGAGGAAACACTCAGGTGAGCGACATCTGGGTGCTTCGAGTCCTGCGTCCTAGGCCCAACCAAGTGGTTCCCACCTGACTGTGTGATCCCGACTCATTCCCTTCACCCCCGGGGCCTCGTGTCTCTCGTTGATCACGTTGGAATGGCAACCCTGCCCACACACAGCTCCCAGGATTGTTTGAAGGCGAGAAGAACCGCGAGCAAGTCCTCTGAGAACGTGACAGCGCTATGAAAGCGAGGGTGCCCCCGTCGAGGACAGACTTAGCACGAGGAAGTCAACTCCTCGTCAGCTGCTTAGCAAGATCACCATGCAACCGATCCGGAGGACTTTCTTCAGCAAGGAGGACGAGTCACCTAAGGAAAAGTTCTTGATGAAGCCTCATGCGGGGAAATAAGACAGGCCCATCATTTTATAGTGTCTCTATGTGTGCCAAAGACCCAGTGCCCGCAGACAGAAGTAAAAAAGGGCCGGTGGCTCTGGCAAGCCCTTTTGTTGCCATCCCCATGTCCCTGGAGGGGCTGCCCCAGACCCAGGGTGGAATGCGTCACCCCTCTCCCCAGCCCACTTAGTGAGTCACCACCGCGTTGTAAAGTGTTCCGACCGTTTTTACGTGAATAAAATAAAAATGAAGTTTCCTGGGCGTACATGCTTTATCACAGTAAGTCTGTGTTAATATTTCCTAATCATAGTGACCTCAGCCTGCCAGAATGCACAGGCCCCTAATCCTCGCTGTAATGTTTTCTCATTAGCTACGCAGCATAGCCACACCAGTGGCAGCGACCAAGCACCGCCTCAGGCACCACTGGAATTAATTACCAGAAGAAACACTGCTGTTTTGAATTGTCATCTTGAATTTATCACTTGCCACTTAATGTAACTCATCTGACCTAATACCTCCATCGTGTCACCAGGGGCCTTGGCATGGGTTTCACCAGGGTAATAGCAGGGGGGTTCTGTATACCTAATGTGGCCGAGACGCCAAACACACAGCTGCTGGAGGCCTGGTTAAAATCCTACCCTGGAGGCAAAGCATGCTAACAATGCCCCTAGCAAATTGCAGATTACCCACACGTCATGTTCTATCTGAGGCTGAGAGTGATTCAAAGGTAGGCCCCGGTACATCTCATTTCTGCCGCCTGGAGAAGATAATCTTTCATTTCTTTGGATGTAACAAGCCTTCCCCCTTTTGTTGCTTTCAGGCTCTGGTTTTGACCCTAATGAAACTGGCTATTCACGTAAGGCGGGGAAAGGGGCTCTGGGGGTCCCGCAAACGCTGGGTCTCCGGCCCTTTTCTTATAAATTCTGAAGAAATTGCTCATTAAATTACCCGCACAAAGAAATGCAATTTCACCGCAGGTTAGGCTTGCCCGGGAAAAGGAACCGGAGAGTAACCCAAGTTTCAGTCCGGGCTGTGCTCTCGCAGCGTTGCCATTGACCTTGTACTTGCAAGAGGTGCTCTGCGTTAGCTATTCAAAACTGCGCGTGCAATAAGGAGTTAATGGTTTGTTTGGTTTCGTGAAAGCCTGAGAAATTGTTTGTGTGAAAAATGAGCTTCCGTGCATGCTCTAAACGAGTCCTTTTGATCAAAAGTTTCATTTGTAAAAATCATGTCCTCAAAACCAACGTTTTTAATTTTCTGCCCCTTTGGGATTTACCTCCATGCCGCTATTTCTATTTCAAAGTCGGCCTTCCAGTTCTGCTATCATTTTCATTTCAAAATATGACACGTCCACGTATGCATGGGGAGGTGCGCACACATATGCATATAAAAGCTAGCCCCGAGAAGCTTATAGACGTAATCACATAATACCACAATGTAACACCAAAGCATGAAAATCCTACCGATGAAATAATAAGTAAAACAGATTTACTTTGATAATGACAATTCCTAGCCTATTTCATAGACAAAAACATTTCCTTTGGTTATCACACTCTACCCTGTACGTAGTAAACTTTGGGAGATGTATAATGTAATATAAACATTAATAGTTACACAATTGTGTTGTTTTAGAAAGACTATTTATAGAGAAAATACAAAATGCCTCCCTAAAGTATACTTAGACCTAAGCCACCATAATCTTCCTGCTCATACAGCAGGAAATCTAATACACCAGCTCAATAAACCTGTAGGAAACAAAGGTTTTATGTAGCATTAAGTGTCACAATATTAAAATGCCCACATTACTTTCAATTGCTCTTATAAGCTTCTTTTTAACAATCCAGAAAGTTGAGAGCCATTACGAGAACATTGTCCTACGTAGTAGTAAAGGCTAGGGAAGGAAAAACAAAAACCTCGCCCCTTTACCTGTGCGGATCTCTGATTAATACCACGGGTGCTTTTCCACAAGGGTCTCCCTCCCTCGAACTCTCCTGTCTTACACGTTTTGGCGTTATCAGGGTATGTTCTGTCAAAGGGGACAGAACATTTAAAGGGGTGTCAAAAAGCCGTGACAGCAATGGCAGCTCGGCCACATGACCTCTTTCGGCGTGGATTCCCTCTCCTGTAAATGTACACTCGGAGCTCTCGAGGCTATAATTAGACTACAAAGCTCTTTCAAAATACCAAGTACTTCATTCCATGAATGCTCATTACAAATGCTAATGTGGCCACAACAAAGATCACCACCCCCGGAAGTATACGTTTTTCCCAAACAGGGACAGTTGCTTTGGTGAGTTCTGCAGAGCATCTAGCACTCTGTCGCTGCTAATTAATACCTAATGACAATGATGAACCACTGGTGATATTCAGCTAACTAATTGGGGTCTAATAGTATCCCGGAAAGTTTCAACTTAATGGCCATTAAAATAGAATATCTTCTATTACTTCTGCACCTGCCAACTCCCCAAACTTTCTACAAACAGAAATTCATTAACCGAAGTTCTTTAATGAAATATTAATGGTACGGAAGTACTTTTTGAAGACCTAAGAAATGCCCAGGGTCAATAAAGGAATAGTGCCTTTAAGCAAAACTTTCCCCCTTTTTGTTGCTTGGGCAAGCTCAGGCAACAGAGCCTGACAGTCCTGCCTTGGGGTGTGTGGATGGATCTGAATCCACGGGGCTGTCATTTGCATTTCTCCACGTGAGGGTGAATTGAAGGCATTTTCCATAAAAACACGGCCGCTCAGGGTTATGGAAACCATTGGGCTACAGAGATTTCACGATATTCACACATAAGGAAGCGTAACATGTTATAACACACTTCTAGAACACTGGGGTAGTTTGCATGCAGGTGATGGCAAACATCCGCCCCTCCCCCAACCCTGTGCAGATGGCCTAAATACTGCAGCCTACAGGGAGCTCTACCGCCTTATCTTACAGAAAACCCTGTGAGCTAGATTATTTTTCCCCACCTTTCTAGAATATCCAACTTGTTAACTTTCACAGTCCCACGGCCCTACAAACCCTTTCCAGGCAGGCCTCAATGCGGAAGCTCTGCGAAATCTTTTGCTGATCTTTAGATATTTTTAAGTGACTTAAAATGAAATATTTTAAAATCCTGACTGTTAGCACTAAAAATGTACCAGTGCATTCTGGGAATCAATGGCATTTAGCGCTGCTGCCTTGTAAAAAACCAAATCCTAAATGGTTCATCCTAATGTTATTGGCAGATGTGGTTTTATACTTTTAAATTCCTTGGAGTTGCTGGAAAGGAAAAGAGAACACAAAGATATGCCTATGCAGATGAAATGACATCATAAAATACCCGACTGTAAAGCAAGGGGGCTCTTTGTGGCTGGATTACTTGTTATTGAAATAGGGACCCAGAGCGAAGGAGAAAACGCATCATCCGCAACTGAAGGTTTTCAATGACTTTTTCTCGTGCTCGGTCATTCTCATCACAACCTACACGTCGGGACGGAAGATTATTTTACGTTCTAAGGGAAAGACGCGCACATGCAGCCTTTACTTTGCAAACGGAGACCCTGGTGCCTCTCCCCGCCCTGCTGAAACACAGCAAATCTATCGTAGCGCCTACACGGTCACCAATATGTTGTTTCTCTGTCGGATGACTCCCTTTCATCATGACATCCAATTTCATCACAATTAATTCTATCTGCCACGTAGTCCACTACCGGCATACTCCCAGACAATACTCGTCGCATTGGTATTTAACACCAAATACACTCCGTTTTTTTTGTTTTTTGTTGTTTGTTTTTTTCTGGGGTGGAAATGCTAGAATGGAAGATGTACCCTTTTGGCTTCTTTTTTTCTTTTTTTCTTTTTTTTTAATTTCAAAACAATATTAAAATGCCTGTATTATGATAGGTTAAGGACCAAAGGCAAAGAATGGAAACTACCACCGCGATGCCAATAACTCTACCGTAATGAACTGTTCCAACTGGAACTTGCCAGGGCGGGAAGTAGGCATTGAAGGACACGAGCTCAGGACAGGCACGGAGAAAAGCTGCTCCAGGGAGCAGGGGCTGCTCTGCATGAGGATCCTATATATCCCTGCCTATGTATCTTTGCCTCCTTATCGGTCTCCGAGACCCCCCCCCCCCCAACCCCGGCCCCGCCCCCACCTCCCACCCCGCCCTTTGACTCACTCATAATATCCTATTTGGAGCTAGGAGGAGAGAAATTTCATGCAAAACACTTTTCACCACCTGGAAAACAATCTACCTAAGAGCAAATTCCTTGTGCTGGCGACTGTGAGGCTGGGCCCATCGCAGCCATTGTCATGCAAGCACAGTTGTAAGTAATAATGTGGCCTTTAATGACGGAATGATGGACCTGCCAAACACTTGCTCCTGCCATAGCCTGCCTGCATTTCCCTGCTGGAGAGCACAGAGATGCCCATCTGGGAGTTATTAACATATCCTCGTCAATTCAGAACCGACTTTAACATAATCCATATTTGTTGGAGAAAGTCCAACATCAGCTTGAGAACAGCAGTCACGTGGCTCAATGACACATTTCAAACAGCACACACGGAGCATGCTTGGGCAGCTAAGCAATTCAGAAATGCAAATCGCTGAAGCCCTCTCCTGCCTAGATAAAAAGGACAAATCCCTTTTGGCAAAAGACTGGATGTCCTCTTAATGTCGCAGGAAAACAACCTAACCTAGGTAGGAAAGGTGCAAATTCCAGAGGCATCAGGTTGGGTTTGGTGAGTGGCCAGGGAGCTTATCTCTTGCGGTTTATTCCAATCAGGTTGGTGCAATCAATCTCACGTCGAACCTTGGACTTCAGCGGTTGTCAGGCAGAACTGTTTGTCTGGGATGCAGGAATACAGATGCTTTTAAACCAACGCTTGCTTGTTGACATATGTATAAGCACAAACCTCTCCCTTTAAAAACACACAAAGAGCTATGGGTTCCATTTCAACATCATCTCGCTTTTTGTTCTGAATGGGTTATTTACTATAAACACATCCCTGGAAGAAGCGAGATAGGCTCTGCCCCGAAATGTGAGTCCTCAGGAAATTAAATTATATCAAAATGTCATGTAAGGGCTCTGGAAGTTATCTCCAAACTAGGCACAGATCTTTGTGGGTATAGAACACCATCTCCCCCCCCCTCCACCCCGCCCCCCGCACCATACTTTTTCAATGATTTTAACATGCAGAAAATACAGTTCATCAACGAAATTCCTTTGGTTGATAGATATTATTAGTGGTATGTCTGCTTTATAAGGGAAATAAGTCAAGGAATAAGAAGGGGGGAAAAGCTTTTCCTTGAGGCCACCACCCATTTCTCTTGATGTGGATTTTGGTGAAACTGTCATAAAGCCCTATTTTTAGATTATGTAAATCAAAGCCAAATGCGGATTCTTCCTTCAAATGTTTAAGTAGATTCACGTGGCTGGGATACTAGATAGTAGCTTTGTACGAGGATTACATTTTCTGTGTTTGAGAATTATGTTGCGGTAATAGGAAAGAATGCTGTTGTTCTTGAGAGATGCACGTTGAAGCATTTAGGGATAAAGGGTTACGATACTTGCGACGTTCTCTTAAATAATTCCACAAGAAACATCATAAGAATGAATATGTATGCCCTGATAGAGCAAACGAACGTGGCAAAACGTACCAATGGTGAACCTGGAAGAAGGATCGATGTGTCTTCCAGATACCATTCTGGCACCTTCTTGGTGGCCTTGAAATTTTTCAAAGTAAAAAGTTGGAGATAAAATAAACTGGACTCACAGATACTACGCTGGAATTTTAAACAACAGAACTCACTGCGTGGACACGTTCTCCCGTCGACTATCCTTTGCTTAATGATACTATTGTGTATAAGGGTAGAACGTCCTGGAAAGAGAGGGAGATAGAGAGTAAGAAAAACTGAGGGGCACTACTCTACTGAGGGATAGGAGAGTGAGGTGGAAGAGACACAGAAAATGGAAGGAGTAAGATAGGAGGGAAGAGAGTGTTGATGAAAGGAGAAAGCACGCCTCCTGATATTCTGAGCCTGAATATCAGGAGAAACCAGGGGCAATGGCTTGAGGCTGGGAAGAAGATGGCAGTGGTCTTTGGACAAAGGTCTTACCTGCAGGGGGGACAGAATGCAAAAATCCCATTCTTTCCCTCCCAGCAGAAGAGGACGGGGCAGCCCGGCCCCTACTGGTAGCATGCCCTTCCCTCCCCAGGGAGTGGAACTCAGCCACGGGGCACCTGGAAACTAGTCTGAGCCTTGTGCCACAGAGCTGGACACAGGCAGTGCCACAAAACGTGTGTGCCCCATACCCCACCCTCCTGTGGAAACCCATCGACCCTGGGACCCAAGAGGTAGGGTTGGGTGTGGGGGGTTGGTCTTTAGACTTTTGACATGTCTCTACCTTTGTGGTTTGGGGAATATAGAAAGTAGAAAATAGCAAATCATTTGCCTTCATTTGAGTACATACGGTTTTTAATTCACCCCTGTGAACTACAGAAAACCCTGATGGTGAAAGAGCTCACTACAATTGTCCAGTCAAGGTTGGGAACCAAGATATGCCCAGAAAAAGTGTCCATGATAGTGAATAGCCATCAGACCAGGAAGAGGTACCGATATAAAAACCAGGGGAAAGAAAAGGGTGAGGGGAGATGGGGAGAAAAGGGGCCAAGGGGTCTGATGTGTTGGAGTGACACGGTCCAGTTGTGGGTCACAGGATTCTAATTATGGCTATACCCAACTGGGTAGGTCACTCCAACTAGCCTACCCCAATGAGGAGCGGCTTCGGGGGTCTCTTTCGCCTCTGAATTCTGGCAGGGGGAGCCCTCCATGGTTGGTTCAGCCTCAGAGTCCAGAAATTCCCATGGACTGATACCAACAGAGCCGAGCAAACCCGTCTTTTTTGGGTCTGGAAATAAGTTGGAGCAGGAAGAAGTTTAAAGAAACTGCTTGCCTTTGTCTTGCTTGTCCTATCCTCCCCCAGTTACTAAAGAGTTTGGAGCAATACTATTTGCTCCCAGGGAAAGAAAGAGCCTCAAACAGCTTCAAAATTCACCGCCGAGGTCAACTAACCGGTGTCAAACAAAAGCCCCCGGGGATTCATAGACCCACGTGCAGAGAAACCCTGGGTCTGCGTCACCTTCCTACAGCTCACCCTGGTCCTTGCTCTCAGCATCCTGGTGCCTCTGTGTGGCCATCTTCTAGTTTTCTGCTCCCCTTGATGTATATTCATTTTAATCTGATCTTCCTTATAGAAAAAGATTAGGGGGTGGAAAGTAGGATTTGTTCTGTCCTGGAGATGGCCCCAGGCAGAGAGGCGCTGGGGGTTCAGAGCCAGTCCGCCCAGGGATCAGTCCCAGAGCTGTGTCGTCTGTGGTTTTCTCTCATGGAGTTCAGGACTTTTGGCTACTTTGATGCAGTGGTATTTTGCACAGGGCATTCAGTAGGATGGAGACCGTGGGGTTTCCATGTGGGCTCTGAGGAAAATGCCAAGTGACTAACCTAAAAGCTTAGTCTGAGAACTGACCGTAGCACGTTACAAGTCATATCCTAGGGAGATCATGTTTGTTCTTTTAAATATGGCAGCTCTTCAGCCAAAAGCAGCAAACAAAGTGCCTGCTCCTTCACGTGATGGAAAGGGTTGCTCAGTTCATGCTGCGAGGCAGCTGTATGGTAGAATATTGCCGATTCAGGCTAAATTGCTGCCTCCTTGGGGTTATTTGGTCTTTTATTTGAAACCTGAATTTCTCACAAAAGCATAACAGAAGGGAAAATACAGTTGCCGGAAGGAAGAAGGGACATCAATGCCACGACTCCACCACACGCCAAGGGTTCTGGGGTCCAACCTCCTTCCTGCTCCTCTCCCACACTTTGCCCTGGCTGTACTTCCCTTCATGGCGCTGTGGAAGACTTATTCCTACAGACATCCCCTGGAGCCTGAGCCCGGGGTGTTTGTACTTTTAGCTTGGCAGTGTTGAAATAAAACCTACGTCTAAGAAACCTACATAGCGGCAGACATCTTAGGTCCTGTCTACTTAACCATCGAACCTGGAGTCATACGAGAATTAAACCCAGGGGAGTGGAGACCCCGGATTGTTAGAGAAGATCTAGAATATGGAATTCTGTCCAACAGACCAAAGCAGTGTGGAGAATGCAGAAAGTTCTGCAAGGGGGTAAAAATGAACACCAAATATTTACTCTTGGGATGCGTCCGTTGTTCATTTCCAGCCCCGCAGAGCAACGCCCTGGCGTTTCTCCCCACAGGACACAGAGGCATTATACCGGGCCACATCTGAGAACTCAAAGTGTAATGTGTCAGCCATGCTCTGGAACAAACCAGAGGTGGTAGTACCTGGGAAAGTCGGATATAGACTATGTAAGGGGAAATTCACTGTGATATCTCAGCCAATGCTGTTTTAGTGGCTTGTGAACCCTCCAAACGTACCAACAGGGGGACAGTTCAAAGGAGTGAGAAATCGATTTCTAGGGCGTCGCTCTCCTCTTGCATCTGCAAGGGTATGGGCTCAACTATCCACTTCTTGCAATAACCAATTCCCTCACTGTATTGAGGAGCTGGGATCCACAACTCCTCTAGCTCCGGTGTCTTCCCTTGGGACTAAAGCCACACCAAATGCCAGGGAGGTGCCACTTCTACCCTAGAGCTATTGAATCTGTTTCTTTTCTCTGTCCTCTCACTAGGAACAGATGGCAGCCCCCGCTCCCTGCTTCTATCTATAGTGGGAGACAGTCAAACCCTTGTGTAAGAGAGACAACTCGCCTCCAGTAGAAAATGAAATAGACCAGGTCAGTGGTTCCCACACTTTAGCCACGTGAGAATCCCCTGGACGACTTGTTAGCCCACAGGACTTGTTAGCCCAATTTCAGGGGTATTTTCCACTCATGTCTCCTGTCTGTCACAGGCCAGCTACAGCTCTGCTCTGTGTCACCTTCCCTCCGTGATCCGGTGTAATGAATCTGGCTGGGATGGTGCCCGTCCCGTGGCAGAGGGCAATGGACATGGTAAACTACTGGTTAGCTCTTAAAGCTTTGGCTTAATAGTTAAGCGGCTCAATTAAATCACATGGCCAAATTTGGCATCAGTGGCAAGGGAGGGGCAGTTTTTTGTGAATACTGACACAGTTTGCCACCTCCCCCAATATCAGCTATCTCCTTCTTCCATGGTCAGTGAGATCACAATCTGACAACACAAATCGTTGCCCCAAATAAAGACTGAGTTTCTCAGATTGTCCTCCAGCTAGGGGTTGGCCCATACCAATTAGAGTCAATGGGATGCCAGCAGACTGTGGTATAATTACTCCAGAAACTTTCCTAAAAGCATAGCACAGACATGTCCTTTCTGTGTGTGTGTGTGTGTGTGTGTGTGTGTGTGTGTGTGTGTGCTTCATTCCTTTCTCCATCCTCTTGCCTACAATGCCCATGCTGGCATTTTGGGACATGAGGTCGATAGAAAAGATACAATGTATGTGGAATACCATACCAGACCCAGACCACCTACCCACACTTCGAGATGAGAGAGAAATAAAATTCTACCTTGTTGAAAGCACTATTATCTTCGAATTTGTCACTAGCCTCTGAATATAATCGCAAGTAAGGCAGCCTCAGAAAGGCTTTCTTTTGACGTTTGCTCACTTCCGTCTGTAGCTCCTTGGGTTCCACTCATCCATCAGCTCTTTTCTGAGCTTCTGAGCCACAGTCTTTCCTCCACATCCATTTTTTTTTCCTCATCCTTAGCAATGCGGTGAGGGTGTCTACAAAAGGGGATCAACTACGGCTTCATTCCTTCTAGGAACATAGACTGACTATAGATGCGTAGAGTGTGACGGGGGGAAAGTGACAATGCAAAGGCGAAAGCTTGTCCGGCTAGACCTTTCCTAAGGAACTTCCAAAATAGGCTTCAGCACATAGCAACTCGGATGACATTGTTCCTCTTTCCTGTCAAACCTCCCCTGCGATTTAGGAACATTTCCTACGTCTGGGTTTACGTGACCTGCACGCCCCGGGTTGCCTCATCCGACCACAGGTAGCAGTGACAACACATAAATGTTGAAGGATCATTGTTAGCAGCCAGGTGATCATGTTTCTCTCCTCTCCTCTCCTTGCATTCTTAACTCCCCATCCCTGCGTCTGCACTCGGGCAGCTTGTTCCCATCCTGTCTGGTTCGGTCATCTGCCCAAAGTCTATTGCTGCCTACATCTCCCCACAGACAGAGTGGGCGTGGGACAAGAGGAAAGAAGAGGTGTTAACAAAAGCCAAAAGGCTGACAAGGGGGAAAGAGACGCATCGAGTGGGAGATGACCAGCCTCAGAGTTGAAAACCAGAGTTGTGCATGTTCAAGGCCTCACTGGGACACAGTAAAGAGCTTGAGAAAGTAATCTAGAACGTTCTATCAGTGCGCAGACATGCTACCAGTTTAGTGACATGGTTGGTAGACTATAAATTTATACACTTTTAGGAGGATTTCTCTTCTGCTGGAGAACCATCTGTTGGGGGCATTTCACAAAAGACTCTATTGCTCTAGACATCATAAGTCATCTAATAAAACAGGATGTCCCAAGGTGACAATGGTTATATTTCCAAAAATCAAACAAACAAAACCCACTTTTCGCTGTCAAATAGGGTTGAGATGCACCACATACAACGTTCTCCTGGAAATCTACAACGTATGTTGGCACATTAAAGGCTCTAAGAATTTCTGGAGCAAAGAAGCCCATTTATTTCTTCACATGTATAGAACCAAATGTACTAAACCATAGAATCCTTCTTTTGAGTATAATATCTATTAATATCTTATGGAACGTTCCTCAGGACACAGTTTAAGAAACTGTTTCAAAAGAATACAAACTTTATGCGCTATGTTATTTTTCATAAAGGAGCTATTGCAACCTGTACTCCTGTGAATATTCATAACCTATTGGCATTTCAGTGGGACCACACAAGCATTAAACAGGACAAAGCAGTGCTCGAAATCACATGCCAGTGGCACCAAACTCACAAAATTTGGTTCATGCCATCTACCCCAACCCCAAAACTGTACCGCAAGAGAATAGTTTAAAAGTAGAAGGAATCAACTAAGAAGAGAGAATGAACCATGATGAATAGTTAATAATAAACCACAAGGGAATACCCGTCTAGAAATGTCTACATGTAGAAGAGACCATGACAAGGAGGAATGATTTGGATCAAATTATGCAAAAGGAAAAACACAGCGAGTTTGGGAGGATACAATGTACTACTTTAAGTAGGACATTAGCCTAGGGCTTTAGTGGCTCAGCAGCTTTCTCTGCCCAGAGGCAGTGGGAACTAGAAAGAGCTTAGGCTTTAGAGGCCACTTATCCTCATAAAGCCCTGCATTTATTGCTATTACAACATTTCCCACAGTGCATTGTAATCATTATTTTTTGGTGGTTTACCTTATTATACTGCGCGATCCCTAAGGACAAGTGTTATCTCTTACTGCTCTCCCAAGCCCAGTCAAGGCTTGCCATACTAGGCCCACAGTAGGCATCCAGGAACGTTCGTTGAATGAATATCTATGAGAATTCTGGCTGCGTCGTTGGATAGCCAGACTCCAGGCGGAACCTTGGTGAGTTAATGGGACTGAGAAGGTTTACGATTGTACAGATTATGTGCCCGTGTGCATGTGGCAGAGGGAAGACAGAAGCAGCAGCAAAGGTTTCACGCGTTGAGTAATAATGGTTGCTTCTGGAAGGGGGAGCTGGGTTGCTGGTTGTCAGGAGCGGGTGGGAGACGTAGGTTTCAGTCACAGGCTTTTCTTCATCTGGCTTTTATCTCCTGATAAGGTACTTCCTATTCAAAAGTTAATAAATAGTATTTTCAAGTCTCTATGAGTGACCACTGGAGTATGAGCTCCTGAATGCTGGCGATGAAAGATTCCACTTTTTGTTTGTTTGTTTGTTTGTTTGTTTGTTTGTTTCCCCTCTGCTCACTAACCACCATCTAGCACTGGAATAAAATTATTGGTTGGTTGAATGGCTCACGGCCGGCATGGGTAAGAAGCAAACCTAAACCAATCCCTCCACAGAAGGCCTCAACTATGTTTTTCCAGCCTCGGGTCTCACCCAGCACAACCCTGCACTAAAGTGTAGAAACTCTTGCCATTCTCTGAACACCTCGCACATTCTCCTGCCTGTGTTTGCGCCAAATCTGCCTGCAGAAACCCTCTCCACGTTTAGAGGGCCGGCTCAAAACGCCTGCACTTTTCATGAAGCCTCTCCCGAAACCCTCATCAACATCAGAACGAATCCCCCTTTTTCTGTACCTCACCGTACATTGCACCTTACTTTCTGTGCTTGATTAGTGCCTAACTTAACCACAGAGCTGGCCAAATGTAATCACCGCAGAGCAGGGGTCCTGTGCATAAGCTCTGGAGCTGCCGAGTGGTGGCTGTGTGCACAGGCTGTGAAGTCCAAGTGCACCAGGTCAAATCCTGTTTCCGCAGTGGGCCAGGAGGACCTCCTGCAAGTTTTCTCGCTGGTCTAACGGTAATCTTGGTACCCTTTGCGAAAGGGTTTGCGGATTAAAGGAGCTATTCTAACTGTCTTTACCTGAGACCAGTTCATTTGGAAAATAAAGCAGGTGGCACAGGGTAGTAAATTTCAAACGTCAGTGTGCACGGGAAGTTCATGTTGAAATTCCGACTCCAGACTCTCTTTAAACGGTTCTGTTTCAGTAGGTGTGGACGGAGCTTGGGAAGATGCATTTAATAAATGCCTCACTCAGCCAAAACATAAGAGACTCTTAAAAACTAAGAACAAACAGGGTTGATGGAGGGTGGGAGGGAGGGGAGTGTAGGTGATGGGTATTGAGGAGGGCCCCTGTTGGGATGAGCACTGGGTGTCGTATGGAAACCAATTTGACAATAAATTTCATATTAAAAAAAAGAAAAAAGAAATTAAAAGATAAAAACAAACAAACAAACAAACAAAAACACAAATGCCTCACTCAACTTCGTATGATGGCTCTCTGGGACATTGCCCCCAGTCGGTGGCTTCTAACTTCTGATCTACAGGTTAGAACCGCGTGAGGAAGGTTTAAGAGAAACCCCATAGAGAGTCAGAGCCCCAACTCCAAGGTCCTAATTTAAGTTTTCTCGGGTAGGCCTGGGATATCAGCATCTTTAAAGACTCTCCTTGGTGGTTCTACCATGCAGCTAGGGCTGAGAATACCTGCTCTGTTTAGGTTGTTTAAATGTGTCCATTTAAAAAATCATTAAAATCCAGTTGAAATGGATTCCCCTTGAAACAGAATATATATGAAAATAAGGATTCTGAAGATTTGGTTTGTATCTAAATGAATAAAATATCATAAAAGAGAAATGTAATTCAAGTACACAGTGACCAAATGATCATTCCTGTTGCATTAATTTGTCTTAAAAACTTACAAGACAAATGTCAATGGGTGAGCCTCACCAAACATCAGCATGCACCCATCAGGAAAAGCAAAGCAGTTGATTGGCAGTGACATTTGCAATGTACCTATTGTTTGATGCACGCAGTTCTTAAAGTGGAACATCTTCTAAAGTCCGTGGTACACTAACTGCTATGAGAGTTTTGGGCATGTGTTCTTATGGTTAACAATGTAAAAAGGTATTTATGTCTTTAATTGAAAGGAGCAAGCAAATCGATTCCACTAAGATACCAATTTTTGTGCAAATCTAGGAAACCAAATTTCTAAAGAATGTCATTTTCAATTCCGTAGTCTTCCAAGAATTTCAGCCCAAACAGACTGAAGTAGAACATGGAACGAATCATCAGGATGAAAGGGCGAAATTATTCAGGACAAACAGATTTTGTTGATTTTAAAACCAATCTGAAATCGTCTGCTCCTTAAAAAAATGTGACACAAGGTAGATAGCAAGTAATTTGTATGACGTGGACAATGTGATTCATGAAAACCAGCCATTCTGGCTACCTAACCATAAGTGTATAGTATCTCACAGAACAAGTCATTTATACAGAGCTGTCAGGAAAGAAAAGTAGGAATGAAATTTGTCCCATTGTGGATTTCCTGTGGTGCGTTTCCCTAGAAATCCGGCTATAAAATAAGATATCAAATTATCATCAGTGAAATGGCGATTTGGCTGAAATCTGAAAACTAAACGCACACTGTATTTTCCACAATATGCATGTAAGAAACCAGCCCCTGGATTGAGAGTATAGTAACAGTTCACTCATTTGGAATCATGAATTGAATCACTCCAAACTTTAAGACCAAGGATTTTTTCTCAGGAAACTATTTTTGTGTTCATGATGTGTATGCCCTGAAGTCAGACCTCAGGTGCTACATCCGTCATTTTGTTGAAAGCCCGTGCGGTCATCTTCTGGATTTCTGGTGTCCCGTATTCTCTGGAGTATTCCCGGGACTTCAAAGACAGTGAGGCATCATGGAAATACCACGCTCGGGCAAGTAGGGCTTCACCAACCACTTTGATATACGGCACCCAAGCTTGTCAAGCCAAAGACACGAAATCCCCTTTTAACCGTAATCTCAACGTGATGCGTCTTCAAATACCCAGTAAAAAATTAAAAACACGTTCCTCTTCTCTTCACACACATCCTCCTGCCCCCACGCCAAGATAAAGAGAGCTTGCTGTTGTGACTTCTGATGTTCGGAGCACTAGAACCAATGACCTCTGGAAGCCTCAAAGGAAATATCGTGGTGTGTGTACTTGTGGCCCGCAGCCACCACCATTGATTCCAACGTAGGCCCTTGAGCCTCAAAGGACAAGTGTAAACAAAAGTTTCTCATTAAACCTGAGGTTAGCATTAGTAAGATTGCCCAAAGATCACATTTGAAGATAACCGAAGTGTTACTATATTCCTTTGTGCAGCCCAGCCATGACCCTAATTAATGTGTCTAGGGTGGACATGTATTTCTTCAAGTAATGGGTAGTTTTGTTTGGACGATTAGACCAAGCTGACAAGGAAATTTTCCATTAAACCAAGTCATAAAAAGTACATTATTCAGCATTATGATGAGTTAAGCAGTATTTATTACCTGAACTTTACAATACTCTATTATCAATCATTACCTGCCATTAAGGTATGTTAACATGAGATCAAAGAGAGAAGCCGAGCTAAACAAACAGTCCTGTCTACGAGTCGCTTTAGTGCTGTTTGTTTAAAGAGAGGCAAATGCCGTTGAGCTTAAAGATGAACAATTTGCATTTAACCAGAAGATGCAAATCAGCGGTACTGTGACAAGGCAGTAGTTCTATAAATTCCACGCTTGTCATTCAATAGACGAGGCAAAGCTGGTTTCTAGGGAATTTCTAAAGGAAAAAATGTAATCAAAGTAAAACGTGAGATACGAAAGTCCGATTTTGATGGGTGCTAGTAAAGATTCATGGTTGTATCAATTCTCAGCAACAATGCTGCCTCGGAAGTCACTAAAAATGATATCAGCTGAATGGATCTAAAGAGGAGGCTGAATGTTTTTAGCAAAGTTGTAAAACCTTGGAAACCACCTCCTGAACAAACACTCTGAGAGCTCAGAAGTCTAAGATGAGCTTACAATGCCTTGACTTAAAAATCTATTCTTGTCTCCACCTCTTCCCTTTTACTCTGGAGCCAAGAGCACAAACAAGGTTTCTGAAAGATATTTCCTTGAAAAATACATTCCTCTTTCTTTGTTCCAGAAGCACACGACCCATCCTTTCTGAAATAAAGCTTGTTCATCCGTGCCCACTGGCTTCTCTTCCCACATCTTAGAGCTGATGTTCAAGAGACGGCTAGTGTTCAACTTTGGCTCAAGGTCGTCTACAAAGAGCTGGACGGGCTCTTTAATACTTCTCATGCAAATATAGTAAAGGGTCGGCTTGAGGATCAAACAGCCTTTCCAGTTTCTATCTGCCTTTTCTAACTGAGCTAAGATGGACAATACACAACCATGGCAAAGGAAGGGAGGCAATATCCTCATCTTCTTTATATTTAGCATTAGGCAATCCTACAGATTTAATGTGGAACTTTTCCTTATCATAGAACATCAGTTGGACAATTGTTTTCCAAATTATGTTACTGACAAGGATTCTCAAAAGTAACTAACCAAGTAACTAACCAAGTGATTGGAACCAACCACCAGCCAGGGGCGCCTGGGTGGCTCAGTCGGTTAAACGTCTGACTTTGGCCCAAGTCATGATCTCGTGATTGATGAGTTCAAGCCCCACACTGGGCTCTGTGCTGATGGCTCAGAGCCTGGAGACTGCTTCGGATTCTGTGTCTTCCTCTCTGTCTCTCTGCCCCTCCCCTGCTCGTACTCTGTCTCTCTCTCTCAAAATAAATAAACATTTTAAAAAAATATTTAAAAAAAGAACCAACCACTAGCCAATCAGCAAAGAACACTGAGCAACTCACTGCAGTGGGGGATCACAATGGGATGAAATTTGGCCTCCACTTTATAACGTGCAAGGCTAGATACATAGGAAGAAGGCTGACGCCATTGACCAGGATTTGGGAAGAGCAAGGAGAGTCAAGAGAGAAGTGGGCACCATGGTCTGGTAGTTAAGCCATCTCTCCATTCAGTGCACAGGGGCACAGAACTCTGAGTTAGCCACTGAGCAGTTTGGATGCAAGCTGGAGTAGACTTCAGACAAGCAAACGGGGGCAAGTTGTAGCCATTCTCGGTGGCCAAAGGACTGGAGCAAAATTCCTCTATCTCTATATAGGTGACCTTTCTTTTTTTATCCAACAGCTGAGCCATGGGAATACACATGGCATAAGTAGACCCACCCGACAGGTGTAGAGAGGATCCGTGGGGGCTCTGAGGGAGGGATCTGCAAGTTTGCAATGTACGTTTGGAAGTAAATTGTGAAAGCCTTGAAGGCCAGGCTTAGCGGAAGGAAGTTGACCGTGTTAAACAGTGATTATCCTCCGCTAGTCTCTAAAGAGGGGCATGGCCTGAAGAAATGGCACTGGGGAAGACTCATTCTGTGGGAGAGTGGTAGGGAGGATGGAGAGTGGAGAAGCTGGAAACCAGGAGTCCAGCCCAGCCCCGACCACGTCAGCCATCTCAGCAAGGCCATGGGGTAGAAGCCTCAGGCTGTTGCGAATGGCGAGGCACTGGGAAACTAGAAATAACAGAGCAGTAAAGGAGAGGATCCCAAAGCTTGGGGCTATTGCAGTGTGTGACAAAATAAAAATGGATACTGGGGTGCTGGGATTGTCATAACTGAAGGCCCCCCAATTCTCATTCTCCCTTCCTTCCTCTACTAACGGAATCTTGAACTTAGAGGCGGTATCGTAGAATGGTTAAGACGACAAATTTCAGACCCAGCCTGTGAGTGTCTGAATGCCACCCCCAGCACTTCTTCGATGACCTTGGGTAAGTTAGTCTACCTCTCTGTGCTTCTGTTACCTTACCTATAAAATGGAAATAATGCCAGTACTCATCTCATGGGGTAGTAAGTCATGTGTGTGAAGAATGGTGCTTGGTTCCTGGAAGTACCATCTATTAAGCATCAGCTATTACTATTAGCTGAGCACACAGCCTTAGCATTTCCAGCTATGTGTGGCCATGTGGCTACATTATGGCCACTGGGATGTGAGTGGGAGCGATGGGCACAATTTTCCGGGGGCCCTTGTAGGGTGCCTCTTCCCCTTCCTGTTGGTCAGATTGTGGACATGATAAGACCATGGGCTGGAAACCGTGTGTGAAGAAGCCAAAGTTGTGGACACAGTGATTGCCATATCAGCCCTGGGCCGCCTATGGTGAGATTGTTGCCTGAGAAAAAGAAACCTGTATCTGATTTAAGGCACTATGACTGGGGGGTTTGGGTTATAGCAGCTGACCCGTATTCAAATTAATACTCATGGCTATCATGGATCTGGATACAGCTTCTTGGGGGCCTCTTATAAAGCTTGTTGGGGGGCTCTGGACAAAGCTGACTGCATGGGCTGTCTCCAGGACTGGGTAAATGTAGAGTGTCCATCCACCGCTGCTCAAAATGATCTGGGCTCCTGTCAGCCTGCTTACGATTAGACGTTTAGCTTGCGTCACTTGCGGGGAGGGCCGGGCTCTCCCTGCTTCTCGGCACCCAGGTTGTGAGACAGCGAAACTGACTTTTGTGCGCTGGCTCTGCCCTCTCAGTGGGTCCTCCGTGTTCATTTGCACTTAATTTTTTCCCACATGAAAATGTTGGCATTGGGGCGCCTGGGTGGCTCAATCCGTTGAGCATCTGACTCTTGATTTCGGCTCAGGTCATGATCCCAGGGTCGTGGGATCGAGCCCCAAGTTGGGCTGTGTGCTGGGCATAGAGCTTGCTTGAGATTTTCTCTCTCTCTCTCTCCTCCCTCTGCTCCTACCCCTGCTTGTGTACTCTCTGTCTCTCTCTAAAAATAATGTTGGTTGGGGCGCCTGGGTGGCTCAGTCGGTTGAGCGTCTGACTTCGGCTCAGGTCATGATCTCGCGGTCCGTGAGTTCAAGCCCCGCGTCGGGCTCTGGGCTGATGGCTCAGAGCCTGGAGCCTGCTTCCGATTCTGTGTCTCCCTCTCTCTCTGCCCCTCCCCCGTTTGTGCTTTGTCTCTCTCTGTCTCAAAAATAAATAAATGTTAAAAAAAAAATTAAAAATAAATAATAATGTTGGCATTTGAGGATACCGTGGTGACTCACCTAGATGTCACCTATTCTCAGGAATGGCCATGCCTGAATTACTAAGAAAATGATGTCACCAGAAAAAAAAAAAAAATGATGGGAGAGGGGGCATAGAACGCAAGGTGGCGGTCCAGGACACGCCAGGGGATGGCCAGCTACTGGTTGGAGATGTGGGCCTGAGTTTAGGCGAGAAATGGGGCCACGTGATACAGTAAAATTTGATTGTGGCCTGGCAATTTATAGCTACTACCCCGAACCCTGGGTATGGCACTTAGAGCTTTGCTTCAAGGATAGCCATCCCACCGATTCTGTTCACAACAGCCAGGGTACCCTGCTGGCTCCCACCCATCCGTAGGTAGGTTCCTGAAACTGTAAATTCTCCATCCAGCCCTTCCTCGCTGTAACTGCCACTGGAAACTCTTTAATGGAATGACTTGGTCTGGTCTCTCCTTGCTCCAGAACCTTCACTTGTTCTACATAGCCTCCTGGGAAAAAAGTGGACACAACTCTCAGTTGAAATTGAGAGCTTCAAAGTCTTCTGCGATCTGATGTCACAATCTCTTACCAACTTTGGCTCACATTCCTTCCTCTACGAAATCTGTATTTTATTCAAGACCCTAGCTTTCCCCCTTTTCCTGTCTCTTTGCCGTTCTTTACCGTTCCTTCCT
This sequence comes from Felis catus, assembly GCF_018350175.1. NCBI lineage: Eukaryota > Metazoa > Chordata > Mammalia > Carnivora > Felidae > Felis > Felis catus. Next base: position 163,768,020 of record NC_058375.1, read on the forward strand.
TCCGGAATGACTGTCCCCCTACCCGATTCTTTACCATGAAATCGAATCCGTTTTTCAATAAACAGATGAAATATTTTTCTTCAGGAAAGAGCCCCGGTCGTATTGAAACGATGCCTCATTTCCATCATTTAGACTTTTTAAAAAAATTTTTTCTCAATTTTACATGCTGCCTCAAATTAAGTGATATTTGTTAAGGTCCCATACCTCTTAACATTTTGTTACCATTAGGAGTCCTTTTATTATTTCCTCCTATTGTCTGGACCAGTGCCTCAAACACTGGTTGACATAGGGTCTTCTAATGAGCATTTGAAACTACAGAAGCTATTGGAGTCTTTTAAATTTTATGTAAGACCCTGCAAGAAAGAAGCTCTTTTTACCCCTTCATGGAATTGCTAATGGAACGATGTAAGCCTAAAGCTGTCTCCGTGAAGGAAGGACGGGCTTGGGATGAAGGAGGAAAACGATAAGGCTAATACTTAGAAAGAGAGTAAGGGAGAGAGGGCCAGCCTCACGCAAGTCAGGACAGTCACCGAGAACTTCAGCCTCAGGCTTCCCCAGATTGGGACCTAGCAAGTCGCCTTGGTGTTCTTGCTTGTTTGAGGCAGGCTTCGATTCCTTGTGAATACGAGAGCCTTCACCGTTTACAGATGCTGAGGGGCTTCTCCTGTTTTGAAGCATATAAGATAAAGTTACCTTAAATACGTTCCTGCTGGGTTTCTGAACATCTGTGACGCACAATATATGTTCTTCTGAAGCCTACCACTATTCTTGCTTCATTTACGATGAGGGTATTCGGTAAACATATTAGGTTGCTTGAAAAGTATTTGTTATCTACCCTAACAATGATAGAAAAAGGAACTAAGGGGCGCCTGGGTGGCTCAGTCGGTTAAGTGGCCGACTTCGGCTCAGGTCATGATCTCGAGGTCCGTGAGTTCGAGCCCCGCGTCGGGCTCTGTGCTGACAGCTCAGAGCCTGGAGCCTGTTTCGGATTCTGTGTCTCCCTCTCTCTGACCCTCCCCCGTTCATGCTCTGTCTCTCTCTGTCTCAAAAATAAATAAACGTTAAAAAAAAAAAAAAAAAGAAAAAAAAAAAGAAAAAGGAACTAAAATCTCGTTTAAAAAAGAATCCACAGACCAATGAGGGTATCACAGCACCTACAATGGCACCCTTTCTCAACCCACTTTGGGGGATTTCTGAGCCTCTTGCCTAATTCAAATGTCACATTTCTAATGGCCTCTCTCTCATCCGGCTCTTCGTGCCTCGGATACTAGGGGGGGTAGCTTCTAATAGATTGGCCCTCTGCCTCTTACTAAACGAAAGCACTCGGGGCACCTGGGTGGCTCAGTTGGTTGAGTGTCCGGCTCGTGATTTGGGCTCTTGTCACGATGTCACAGTTTCGTGAACTTGAGCCCCACATCCAGCTCTGCACTAACAGTATGGAGCCCACTTGGGATTTTCTCTCTCTCTGCCCCTCCCCTGCTTGTGCTCTCTCTGTCTCCCTCAAAATAAATAAATAAAACTTAAAAAAATAAAAAGAAAGCACTCACCCCCAGAGCTCCTGCGTCTCATCACAGATAAACCCGCTTCTGCTCTTGCGGCCAAGGACTTCATCAGTGCTCTGCTTACAAAGTCATCAGCCCAGGGGCGCCTGGGGGGCTCAGTTGGTTAAGCATCCGACTTCGGCTTAGGTCATGATCTCACACTCCGTGAGTTCGAGCCCCGCGTCGGGCTCTGTGCTGACAGCTCAGAGCCTGGAGCCTGCTTCACATTCTGTGTCTCCCTCTCTCTCTGACCCTTCCCTGCTCGTGCTCTGTCTCTGTCTCAAAAATAAATAAACATTAAAAAAAAAAAAAAACAAAAACAAAGTCATCAGCCCAGAGTGCAGACTCTAAAGGATGGGTCATGCACTCTTCACTCCTGTTAAAGTGAAGTTGAGGAAGAGTTCCCCCTACCTGGCACTATGACAGTAAAGTCTAGGAGTTGTATCACGTTCAGAAAGGCAAGGGAAAATGCCTCCGGCTAGTTCAAAAATAGCAATGGCCGTGTACAGGCAGCGGCAAGTCAATTCTAGACGGAGACAGATACCTCCTTACAACGTTACTTCAGAAGTCCTTTTTGTTGTTCCGAATCGAAACCCAGATACATCCATCAACTTGGTGCCAACGTACAGCTGATGGTTCTGGAAGCTTTGCCGTGAAGTGTTCCCTCACAGGTGGCTCTAACTTGTCAGTAGAAGGGAAAGCAAAAACGTCTCTTGGGAAGACACTGGGTCACCCTTCTGGGAATCCTAGCAGAAAGCATTCACATCATTAGAAGGTCCTGCGGTCTGAAAATTGCCATGTGATCTCCCTGAGCATTTTCTGAGGGAGGTGGAAGAGGCATCAGGGTCTCTCCATCTGGTTCCATTCATTGCCCCAAATACTTGAAAGTCTTGAAAAAAAGAAGTCTGAAAATCAAATCAAACTAGTCACCCAGTAGCCAGGAGGCAACCCCGGTTGGGCAGGCCCTGAAACCTAGTGGTGCATTGAGATCCTTCTGGTGGCTTCTGACCAAGTCACAGGACAATAATGATCAAAGCCTACGGTTCTTCTCCTTGTATTTCAGGGCTTGTTGGGGTGATTTTTTTTTTTCTTTTGGAAAATTTAACCTCATTAAAGTTTATCAGCAGTCGGTTATTGATGATACTCTTCAAATCTTTTCCCGATAACTTCATACACAGAATGTTTTCTGAGATCCAAAGATGCTATTATTCAGTTTTGAAGTGTTCCATATCCAGAAACCAGTCAAGAAAAAGCTTGATGACAGATCTGAGGAGATCTGGAATCACCTCAGTGCAACAAATATCAAAGGAAAATAAAGACATGTGGGATTAGACATTCCAAGCTCCTACTACCCCGTTAGATAACTAGCTAACAAGTTACTTACGCTCTCTGAGCTCTGGTTTCCTCATCTACACCATAGGAATTAAATACTTTACCCACAGAACATCACAAGTACTTAAAAAAGACCTGGGGCGCCTGGGGGGCGCAGTCGGTTGGGCGTCCGACTTCAGCCAGGTCACGATCTCGCGGTCCGGGAGTTCGAGCCCCGCGTCGGGCTCTGGGCTGACGGCTCGGAGCCTGGAGCCTGTTTCCGCTTCTGTGTCTCCCTCTCTCCCTGCCCCTCCCCCGTTCATGCTCTGTCTCTCTCTGTCCCAAAAATAAATAAACGTTGGAAAAAAAAAATTAAAAAAAAAAAAAAAGACCTAATTAATTCTTGTGCCCAGCAATCCCTTGTTCTGCCTGGGGACCCCTGTCCAGGAAAGCCCAAATGGCCTGTTGTTGCCTGAAGGTGATCAAGGCGTGATTATTACCTCAGTGCCCACCTGAGGCAGAAGTCCAATGGAGTCTGTTGGCCTGGGTGACACTCCGCCGTTAGTATTATATTTCACTCCCACCAAAGAGAGATGAGCATTGTTGAGCTACTGCACTGCCAGATGGAAAAAGTGCCCCACATTGTTGCCTCAGCCTAGACTGCTTTCTAGAATGTCAAACGCATGTGGCTTTCCACCCTAATTTTAACACAGACTGCAGCTTCTTTCCGACGGCATTGCCCCTGACTTAGTGTTGGGCCCTTGACTGTCCTCAAAACCCTAGAGACACCAAATGCTCCCTCCTCCAGAAGAATGTGGCCTATAGAGGAACAACACTGTACCCCAACCGAGAAGTTTTGAACACTTCCAGAAATGGAGTTGAGCTCTCCAAATGATATCAGGTTAAGCTCTTCAGGTCCGTACTGAACCTGATAATGGGAGAACATCTCCTCCCTCAGGAAGAGTCTGTCCCTGAGTTGTTGCCTACAAACGTAGCACGGATGCCCACCGCCATCTGTCTATGGTCAAGCTTGGAAGAGTAATGTTGAATACAGTGCCCCAGTTCTGCAGTCCCTTCACGCTGGACATGTTTGATGTCCCAGGATTTGACTGGCTCACTTCTTTAGACTGATATGGCTGAGCAAATAATTGCACTGGATGCCTTGTACATTCCTGTCTTTAACTGGGATAAAGGAAGTTTCCAATATGGCGAATAGCTGAGGCTTCCAAAACTTACACAAACTATCCACACTCGGTTATCTTTCAAAAAAGGACATGTTGTGAAGAATTTGTTGTTTCAGAATCTGGCATCGTATTCTTCTTCCACGGAAGGGAGGGAATTGTAGTTTCTTAGTTTGAGCTGCTATAACAGATACCTCAGGCTGGGCGGCTTACGCCATAAACATGTATTTCTCACAGTTCTGGAGGTTGGGAAGTCCAACATCAAGGGGCCAGCAGACTCTGTACCTGCTAAGGGCCCTCTTCCTGGTCTGTAGACGACAGTCTTCTTGCCGTGTCCTCACATGACAGAGAGAGAGCTCTGGTATCTCTTCCTCCTCTTGTAACAACACTAACCCTGTCATGGGGCCCCATCCTCATTACCCATTTAGACTTAATCACCTCTCAAGGCCCTAATTCCATATACATCACATCAGGAGTTAGAACCTCAACATATGACTTTGGGGGGGAACAGAAACATTTCAGTCCACAACCGGTGGGGTGGAAAGGAAAGAAGGCTGGAACCTACATTTGGTAGTCTAAACTGTACTCTTACATGTATCTTACATGTATCTTACATGATAACCTGATTCATATTTTATGATAAAAGTAATGTATGCCCTTTAAAAATGTTGAAATATAGGGGCGCCTGGGTGGCGCAGTCGGTTGAGCGTCCGACTTCAGCCAGGTCACGATCTCGCGGTCCGGGAGTTCGAGCCCCGCGTCAGGCTCTGGGCTGATGGCTCGGAGCCTGGAGCCTGTTTCCGATTCTGTGTCTCCCTCTCTCTGGCCCTCCCCCGTTCATGCTCTGTCTCTCTCTGTCTCAAAAATAAATAAACGTTGAAAAAAAAATTTAAAAAAAATGTTGAAATACAGAAATACGGAAAAAGTGCAAAATCACCAGAGTCGATCAAAATTAAGCAACTCTCTCTCTCTTTTTTTTTTTTACTTCGAGACTTCTCAGACCCTTTACTATGCAAATACATGTTTCATCAGGAATGCTTTTTTTCACACGTCACCTAATCACCTGTTCACAGGCCCCCAAAGCACAGCTTGGAAGATGCTGTCCCAGGTCCCTAGGGAGTGGTCATATTTCAGGATTTACACTGTGCTGATAATCAATTACGATAAGATTCTTTCTTAGGAATTACCCTGCTAGTGAGGGACAGCTTGAGCAAAAGGTGGGGAGCTACAATTCATTCTACGGAGTGGGAGCCTGCGGAGAGCCAGAAATCAGACCAAGGCAAGAGTCGTACGGGCCCGGGATGACAGACATCGCTTGCTTCCGAACTGGGCCAGACACGCACTATCTTTGCAAGCAGATGTCACGTGGACAGAGAACTGCACCTGCCTCTGTATCCTGCCTTCCCTGGTTTACACTGTCCTCATCCCTTCACTGGTAAAGCCCATTTAGGGAAACATTCTACTCAAGTCTGCATGTACTAGTTGGAAAGTGCACGTTAATGCTGACGGTACCAATGCCCAGTGTAGGGTTTCCATTTCTAGCCCCTTACCGCACTGCGTATCTTGGGGGGCGACTCTCCACCGTGTAATACGAAATAGATTTCTTTGTTTCTTCTTCTTGTTTCTAGCAGATCAGGAAGTCTTACAGAACACGGTCCCGTGGCCTATGTCTGAGTAATTCCTGCCACTTACATTTTCTCTGACCTTCTTAACTGTCTAACAAACTCCCCTAAGTAGGTGTTTCTTCTGCCTTAATATTTGGGCTAGAAGTTCTGGTGACCTAGGTCTAAGGGGCAGACTCTATTAATGCCACAAACTGCCGTCCGTAAAGTCACGTCCACGTGCCTGACGCCATGCTAAGCGCTCAGTACGGGTTATCTCATTCATTTTCACCCGGCAGACCAAACCAAAACAAACAAGATGTTTGCATCCCCTTTCTATGCGTGAGCAAGCCTAGGCTTGGTAACTTCTCTAAAATTTCACAGTCAGAGCGCAGGATTCAAAGCCAGGGCTGTCTGACTCCAAAACCCATCCCGCTATCTTTCTAATCACAGTCTCAGGCAGCGGTGCCCGACACAAGTGGGGCCATCAGCTGAGACCTTATTACAAATGCCAGTTCTCAGGCCCTACTCCAGACCTCCTGGATCAGGAATTTGGGAGATGTGCTACCCAAGCACACGCGCATGCGTGCATGTGCACGCGCGCGTGCACACACACACAAATATTACTCGGTCGTAAAAGATGGAAGAAAATCCTGCCATTTGTGAAAACATGGATGGACCTCGAGGGCATTAGGCTAAGCGAAAGAAGTCAGACAGAGAAAGGCAAATGCTGTGTTTTCACTTATCTGCAGAACCTAAAAAAAGGCCAGACTCAGAAATAGAGAGTAGAATGGTGGGTTCCAGGGGCTGGGGGGGGGGGGTGGGAGAAATAGGGAGACATTGGTCAGAGGGTTAAACTCCCCAGCTCTAAGATAAGTAATCTTGAGATCTAATGTAGAGCATGGTGATTATGATTCACAATGCTGTATTATATACTTAAAAGTTAAGAGAGTAAATCTTTAAAAAAATTTTTTTTTAATGTTTTTATTTATTTTTGAGAGGGAGACAGAGCGAGGGAGGGGCAGACAGAGAGAGGGAGACACAGAATCTGAAGCAGGCTCCAGGCTCTGAGCTGTCACAACAGAGCCCGACGCGGGGCTGGAACCCACGAGCCGTGAGATCATGACCTGAGCCAAAGTTGGACACGGAACCCACCGAGCCACCCAGGTGCCCCAGGAGAGTAAATCTTAAATGTTTATAACAAAAGTCATAATTATTTGAGGGGATAGGGGTGTTAACTAACCTTCTTATGGTAACAAGTTTGCGATATATACATGTAACTAATCATCACGTTGTATACCTTAAGCTTGCGTGTGTTACATGTCAATAATACTTCAGTACAGCTGAAAAAAGAAAAGAAAAGAAAAGAAAAGAAAAGAAAAGAAAAGAAAAGAAAAGAAAAGAAAAGAAACGAAACTCAGAGTAAGCCCAGCAGTCTGTGTTTCAGTCAGCTCTCCACGCGATTCTGATATATGCTAATGTTTAGAAACCAGTGTTCTGTTTGCAATCTAGAAGCTTACTGGAGTAGCCAGTTGCTTCACTGCGTGAAACTACACTGTTTCTTCCGAGTAAGATCTTCTTTTCTTCAGATGTAAGTTTCAGCACACCTATGTGTAGAAGCCTGTGGCAACAGCCCCATGCTTAAGTTCTTAAAACTACAATGTGTATAAAAATACAATACAATACAATACAATACAATACAATACAATACAATACAATACAATACAATAAAATAAAAGTAAAAACCACTGTCCTGGAAACCAAGCAGGAAGACTTGAGATCAAAGGTGAGGAACAATTTTCAGGCAGAATCGTCCACACTAGGGTGGGCCATCTCAAAAAGCTGGGCTCGGCTCTCCCCGTTGGGCCCGAAGGATGGGAGGGGCCCTGAATCTCCAGAAGATCCTTCCATCTTCATCACTCCCCCTGTCTCCACGACAGTGTCATACCAGCAAATCTTAGGGTGACGGTTGAAATGTAACCCGACAAAGAACGGGATATTCCGATCCCATGAACAGGTGCTGGAAAAACAATCGGCAGGAACAGGGAGGGCACCATCACCGCCTTCTCCCTTCCACTCTCCCCGTGTTGCGGCATGCCATATATCAGCGGGCATTTCACATTAGCTCCTCAGATTCCCCTGTCAGACAAATCCCACCTGCGAGCACCACCGTCTACACCGCATAACACCGCATAGATCAAGAGCGGGGCGAGGCCCAAAGTCATGACCACCATAGCTTTCCATAAAAGTTAATTAACGACGGAAACATATTGGTGGGAATGGCAACTCGGCTGTTAGTTATGGCTCAGGAAGCCCCAAATGTAGGACTTGCCTTTTCCTTTCTCCCAGCCCCAGCTCTACCCAGGAGAGGCTCTCCAGCCCCAGGAGTTTGCTCGCCCCATTTTAGTCACCCAGTGAATCGTTTGCCAAGTTAGCAAGAGAATGTGGCATGGAGTGGTTAAAATGAACATAGCAGCTGGACATCCAACACCCACCGCAAGAGAAACAGGCCGCCCAATGGAGGCTGTTCTTTTCTACCCCTGCATCTCGATGCTTTTTCACACCTCACATTTCTGCTGTTAACAGTTCCAACCCATCACCCTAGGAAAGGGATTTCTCCAAGGAGCCCTTGCTGCTGAAAGGCTTCTAGAAACCCCCTCTTCCCCTTCCCAGCCACACCGCCACACACAGGCATGGGCTGTGGAAACAGCTAGGGAACTAGCTCTACACCAACAGGAAGTTACCTCTAATGGGAGGCTCCACAGCATGGCGGTGGTAAGTATCCATCCGACATCAGACGCTTAAGTGTTCTGATGTAATAATAAGGGTGATGCCGGTTGTTACATGTGGGGGCACGTATGCTTTTTTCTGAGGACAAGTTTAGCGCTTTCCGCTTATTCTCCAAGGCACTCACGGCCCCAATGCAGTGTCTCGGGAAGAGAAGGCAAACCGTACTCTTAAAAAGCTCAGAAACAGTAGCCATTTGTGCTCGAGAAGACGGTCCCGTGTGTTGGAAAGGGTACTGCGTTATGAGCCGTATGATTCGGGTTTTAATCTCTCTTCTATCATAAATGAGCTGCAGCAAATACCTTATCAGAGCTCGGCTCCCGGTTCTTCGTGTTTGAAAGAAACATCGTCATTACTCCTTTCCTTGCCTCACACGATTGTGCGGCCCACGATAGGCAATGTGTGTGAAACCCCCTTTAGAGCAGAAAACACCCCAATAAGTGCATGATAAATTAGGTTTTAGGTGTCTCGGCGAGATCTCGATGGATAGACCACGTAAAGTGGCTGGTGTGGTCTAGAAAACCAGGTGAAAAAATGACAACAGGGTGAGTTAAATTGTTCTTTTTGTTCTGCCTATGGAAAACATTATAGTTATCCCTGGAATAACTTATTAAAAATAAGCAGGCAGGGGCGCCTGGGTGGCTCAGTCGGTTGAGCGTCCGACTTCGGCTCAGGTCACGATCTCACACTCGGTGAGTTCGAGCCCCGCATCGGGCTCTGTGCTGACAGCTCGGAGCCTGGAGCCTGCTTCACATTCTGTGTCTCCCTCTCTTTCTCTGCCTCTCCCCTGCTCATGCTCTGTCTCTCTCTGTCTCAAAAATAAATAAAAACATTAAAAAAAATTTTTTTTAAATAAGCAGGCAGAAATTCTTTGAGGGAAAGGGAAATCCGTAAATATTATTTGATTCCACCCAATCCAATGTAACCCTTAGAGCGACACAGCTTCCCCCCATGGTTTGCTTTAATTAAATGTCACTGCTAACTTCCTTGTAAAGAGACAGGCCTCTGCCATTTCTTCTAATTATCCAAATCGCCAGCCACTGTGTGTGGCCTTACCTACGGCTTTTAACCACAAGTAATGTCACTAAATCAAAGCAAGTGGGAAGCGTCCCTGTTGCAGTGTCTCTAATAAATGCTACATGACATTCCTTTAAGACCGTTTGGAAATACTCTCTTCAGGGTTACACCAATTCCAACATGATAACTCATCACGTTAAAACCAGTCAGAACCAGAAGCCCACGTGTAAGCCATACCTCTCTCACCTCCTCTCGCGAGAGCAGCTGTATTTCATCCGGCAAGGACATACATTTGGCAATCACACTGCCCGCCTCGCCCATCCTCCCGCGAAAGGATGTTACGTGGTTTAATACAATTACGTGACTCTTTCTGTGAGTTCCCCAAACCCAGAAGCTGATAGTGTCCTTGATAATAACAATAACAAAATACCACGTGTTGATGATTTCGTCCATGCAGATGTCCTGTCTACCCGGTTCTATACCTTAGCACAATCCTGCGTAGAGCTGTTGTTCCCAACCCACAGCTGCGGAAACCGAGGCCTCGAGGGGTTAAGTAAGGTGCCTAAAGTATGAGAGAAATGCTAGAGACAAATGGAGTGGATGGACCCGATGAGAAGACAGTTGCCCAGGAGACTGAGCAAAAGGGCTCTGAATTCTTATTATCTGTGTATCTAGCTGTGTTATTCCTCAAGTCTATTTCTGTTTAGAATTCGAGCTGAAAACTTTAGGCAGCTAGAAACATGAGTTCCTCCTGTTTCCAACTTACGAACGTAAAAGTATAGAAACCCTGGAAAAAATGTTTGCTGTTCGTGAGAAATACTGTTTTTTTTATATTTCAGCATTTTACTATGTAGCTCCAGGTATTAAAAATATATGCTGCACATTCTTGATTTGTGTGCTGGTAAGCATGAGTGTGTTTGGCTCGTGAAAATAAAAAAATTATGTACATAAGTGCACTTGAGCTGTGCACTTACAGTCTAGATATTTTCCTACATGGACGTTAGATGTTAGTAAAAAGTTTCAAAACTGTATCTACATTTATCTGTATGTTTGTGTTTCATCACTATTTTGTATACTTTCCCATCAAGCTGTTACGTACATCTTCTAATTCTCCCCCAGAATGGTTTTCCTTTACAATGAAAATCTCTCGAACGGCATCGTGGCAAATCTTTGCTGGCACTAGAAAACCGATTACCTTATGACCACACGTCAAGTCTAAACCCCTGATCCGGAGACCCAAGCAAGCTCTCTGTTTGGCAATTCTTGCTTAGAAGGTCAAAAAGGAGCGCATTACAAATAAAGGAGGAGGTCAAAAGAGACTGCTACCCTTTCTCTGTTGACCCCATTAGCCAGGGCAAGCACAGTGTTTGGCAACAGGGGTACAAGGTAGGGGAGAAAGGTTGTTTTGCCGAGGTGAGGAGCAGTGCCCAGGCAAAACTCTGTCCTTTCTGCCCATCCAAATGAGGTTTGAGTGGAGACACTTCCTGGATAAGTCCTGCTCCCCGCCCTCAGTCCTTGACCCAGAGTTTTGTCCTACCTTTCATCCCTCTCCTCCACCACCAGCTGGAGCAACGATTAGGCCACTGGGGATGGAGTGACAATAAGGTTTAAATGGTTTAAAAATAGTTGAACCAAAGCCTTTGGTGCCATATTTAATTCACACGGTTGCTCAGTTCTAATCCGCTGGGATTATCTCATTCACATCTATTTTCATCAACATTATCTTCATTAGACAATTAACTATCAAAGGGCAGGGATTAAGTAAAGGTTGCTCGGTGGGCAGTCTATTAATAAACTGATTCAGCTAATGAAACAAAGACCCAGGGACCACAAAAAAAAAAAAAAAAAATGAACAGTGCTCCAGACAAGAGAGCAATTTGAGTATGAGATGCCCAGGCGGGGTACTGCAGGTCCATATCATTAGGAGCCCAAGAATTGTTAGATCTCATTGCCTTACCATCTTCAACAAGTGCCATCCATCTCATGGTCTAAGATGGCCGCTCCAGAGTTCCATTACACCCGCATGCCAACCAGCAGCAGGAAGAAAAGGGAAAATGGAGAGTATGCATCTTTCCTTTGAGGGTATAACCCATAAGTGGAACATCACCCTTCCATGGAAGTTGGCCATACCAATTTTCAGCCTTAACTGGCTGAGAAATGTGATCATTAGCCAGACAGCCATATGCTCTCCTAAAATCTGAAGGTTCTATTGCTAAAGAAAGAGGAGAGAATGGGTATTGGGAGACAACAAGTGAAACATACATTTATTCATTCATCCCTATGTTCATTCATTCATAAACACGGGATGCCTACTTAATGCCAGGAACGGTGCTCGTGTTAGGAATACACTAATAAAAACCATCCTTCAGTTCATGGGACTTACACTCTATTGAGTAAGTACACATGGAAACAAACTGTTAATAAAAAACAGGTTGTTCTACCAGGATTATACACAAAGTACAACCCTCTGCCTAGGAGAACCAGGAAAGCTCAGAAAGGAGGCAGCCTTTTGTACCGACCCTTGAAAGACAGTAATAATGACACAATGATAATTGTATTTCCTCAGTAGTTATTGTGTACCAGATATTGTTCTAAATCCTTTATATATATATATATATATATATATATATATATATATATATATGTGTGTGTGTGTGTGTGTGTGTGTGTGTATACACACACACACACACACACACACACACATATATATATATATATATATATGAACCATATATACATTAAATCCCTCTGTGATAGAATCCATTATTATTCCCACTTTACAGATGAGAAAACCAAAAACCAAAGCATTGTACCCGGTAGAATTGAGATTTGGACTCACGCAGTATGACTCCAGAGCCTGTACTGCCTTTCATAAGGAAGAAAGGGTCTCAACTCCATTGCTTAAATCTCCCAATGCTCCTTGCCCTGTGTAAGAAAGGAAACCTTGAAGAAAAGGGGGAAAATCAAAGACTAGAGGGTCTCACAAGCCTACCTATGACACGGCACAAGGGAACTCAAAATGCAGTGCAAGGGTCCTGACTTCTAGCTCTTTCTCTGAGAAGCATGGTTCTCAATGTACACTCTACAGAAACGCTGGAGGATTCCAAGGACCTGTGGAATGCTTTCTAGAAACTTGGGTTTTTCAACATATAAGGCCATATCTGTTTCTTTACTCAAAAGTAAGTTTTTTGGATTTGCCAAAAGTCAGGCGTCAGTTCAACAACCACTGCCCAAAACCAACATAATCATTTCTTTGATTCTGGGGGGGCATTTTTGTGTTGGCATGAAGGAAAGCAACTCCCCGATGTAGAAGGGGTCCACCGCCTCCAGGAAGTTTGGCCTTCATTAAAATCAATGATGCCTTTAGAGAAGCTCTTCTGCTTTGATGATCCCCTTAGACACAATAGAATTTGTTAATTTGCAAGGTATTTACTATGATGCTCTATTATTCTTCACAAATTGTATTTTATTTAAAAGACACAAAAGTGCTGGCCTTAAAAGATGAGAAGAAAAACACAAGTGAAAGCATGCAATGAACACTTGGTAATATTTCAGCATGTTTCAATGAGTCTCTTTTTCTCCTGTTTTCTTCTGGTCATTTCCCACCCTTGATTAGTAATTTTACACCCTAATAGTAAAATATGAAATACTTTTTTAATACTGCCATGGTGGTAAAAGTGTTTAGTTTTTATGATGTGTCTCCAGAGATAGATCTTTAGCAGTATATAGTGAGGTTAATTCAGCATAAAATAGTATAATACCTTTCTTATTTCTGTTCACTCATTTAGAAATTATGGGACAAATTCTAGCAAATTCTAGTCTCCACTGACTGGAGACTAGTGTCTTAAAAGCGATTAGGGTTTTTATTTTCTTTTCAGGGAGGTTAAACATTTTTTTACCCGCTTTTTTGAAAAACTAATAAACAGGAGCTATTTCCCATTTTTGTTTCCTCAGATTCCCGGAAGAAGGTGCCATTACCCAAAGCCTTGCAGTTACTAGAGATGCTTCTCCCATCGAGCCCCAGCCAGTCAGCCAGCCTCTCTACTCTTCTCATCCGGTTCAGGCTCTCTCCCTGAGTACTTGCGAAATGAAAGGACAGAGTCCTTTCCAATCTGCCATTTTGTGAAGATACTAATGATATTTCCTTTGGCTGTACTGTTCAATTATATGAGGCAGAGAAAGAAATTGAGTTACCTATTTGGTAACACAATGGTGAAGCCAGGAAAATTAAAAAAAAAAGGAAAGGATGAGAAAAAGAAAAAGGCAGGAATTATCTTCCTCGGCCCCAGGCTACACTTAAAATGGGGGCGGGGGGGCTCCCCCAGCTCTGGCGCCCAGGGGCAGGGACACCTCTACAGGGATGCGTTTCCCTCCCAGGAAATCACAGCACCCCATCTTCCAACATGCTCCAGCATCATACAGAGTAAAAAGAAGGTTAATTTCACATATGCCATGATGTTCACTCTTCTTAATATCAGCACTTACAAAAGTCCAACTTGGGCTTGTACAATGAGCTACATTCTAACTTAATCTCACAGTCGCTTCTAATTTCAATCTCTAATGAATGCTTGGCAACTCGTGGGCTTCCTTTCATAAAAAGACAAAGTTCCTGCTTCTCACTTCATAAAAGTGGCAAGAACAAGTGAACCTTTAGCTAACGTGGACAAGAAAAGGTTAATATGAGGAGAACGAAAACACAATCTCCCCACAATTTTAATTTTACAGTGAAATCCAAAGCTCTCTAGACTAGATAATTGTTAGTTTTTCTGGGTTCTTACTGCATTACCCCACTTGGAAACCTATTAAGAATCAAAAGTAAACATGTCCAACAAGAGCTGCTCCCTAATTAATACTAAGACACGTATGAAAACATTCTTGAACATGAGGCTTAGTAGTATTGTGTATTATACTGTCCTCGCTTATAAAAAGTTAAATGTTTCTTCAAATGAGAATGCAGACCAATAAAGATAGCTACATATGCACAATGTAGTGATCCATTTGACACGCAGACCAGTTCTGATAATGTTTCGCTGCTTACCTGAATTTTAAAGATTAATTAATTCTAACTACCCTCCTGTGAGAGAAGCGATAAACAAACAAGTTGATTAACAGAAAAGTTAGAAAATGCATAACATCATGCAAGGCTACCACACCTGAGGTCAGAATTCACTAGTTGTGACAAAGAGACATTAATTCTCAGTCTCATTTCCAGCTGCTTGAACTGGGCACCATGTCACGGAGGCGACAAAAAGGAAAAAAAAAAAAAAAAAAGGTGACGCAATGCTTCACAAACCCCAAGAATTCGCTTCTGGTGTTTAAGAGCAGAAACTAAAACCGATCATAAATACAGAAGACCCAAATAAACCTGCTGATCTCTTCAAACTCTGACCCAACCTTAACCCAAGGATTAATGATTTTCTCAGAATTAAGCCAAAAGAGGTTTTCCGAGAAACAGAACCTACCTTTCTAAACCATCGAAAGGCATCAAAGTACAGAAAACCGTGGCATCTGGGAAAGGTTATAGGGACCTGTCCTGATGTGGCCCCTGTGCTAGGATCTGTACCCAGTCATGTAACCTCCTGCGGGATTGCAGAACCTCTGGACATATGACTTCCTGCCAGGACAATGCCTCCCATCCAAGTACTAACCAAGCCCGACCCTGCTTAGCTTCCGAGATCAGTCGAGATCGGGCGCGTTCAGGGTGGTATGGCCGTAGACAAGGACAATGTCTCCATTCTTCACATACTTGTCACGTTTTGTTTGGGATGTGGTGTGGCCACGTCTGATGAATTCAAAGATAGGAAAATAAGGAAGGCCAAGACCTTTATGGAGGATCATCTACTGGGGGGGAGGTGCTTCTCTGGGGATACACCAAGTTCAGGAGTTTAAGTCCAGTAGACGGATCATGGCCTCCCAACCGCTCACAATTCGGCAATACTGCGTTGCCACGTGACACGAGGGAAACTAACACGTCATCCTTTTCTAGACCTCACGCTTTAAGTAGAGGAACATTGACTCGTTTGTGCTGCTTGGCCAGCAGCAGACACACTGGTCCACGGGATAATTCCACGTAGATTAAAACTCTAGTCTTTTAGGTGCTCTGTAACTGCCTGTCAGATGAAATTACTGTTCTTAGACACCCAACCGTATCCTTGTGGTCTGAAAAGCTACCATGGGTCTGAAAGTGCTTATCATGGTTACATGCTCGCCACACCTACAAAGTCTGCAGCCTATTAACGGAAACATATGTAGAATGAAAGGGGGCGGGTGGGTTGTAACTGGAAGAAAGAGTATCAGGACAGGTTTTAAAAGTCATAAAACGCAGGTCTCATTCTTCAAGTCATTAAAGGACCCATAGCAGTCTGCTGTTTAATACAATAAAATATAACCGTGAGGACCGTAATAGTTTAGCCATATCATAGGAGGAAAGAAAAATTAAATAACGTGCTAGAGAAAGTTGACCGAAGGACACAAAACCGAGAGCGTGGCAGTAATTTCTGTGAGGAATAACCTCGGGTGAACTTCAATGGTTTGCATATATAATGGGGAGCGCCAGCCTAACCTCCAGTGAGGAGTCTGCAAAGTCCCACTTATGGACCCTTTACTCTAAAATCTAGACTCAAAGCTCCAAAAGTAGACCAGAATCTTACCAGCCACTGGGGAATATCAAGTCCCCGGATTCCCCTAGCCTTCATTCTCAGGCATTTGCCCACTTGTCAGAGTTGAGAACAAGCATTCTGTGTTAAAGGTGGAGTACATGATTTAGAAAAATCGTTGATTTTGAGAAATAATAGTTTCCAACTTTGCTACAATTCCACTTGGACATGATGTTATGAGTTAGGAGGAGAGATGGAGAAGAGTTACAAAGATATTTGTACTTTCGCTCTGTCCATAATAACAGTAATAATAAACCCGCCCAAATTCACTCCCAGATAGTTAGCAAAATGTTTACTACTAGACTAGAAGTCTATCGCTATGTGTTGTATGATGAGAAAAAACTAGCCTCCACATTACGTTTTTAAAACGTGTACCTCTTACGAGTTTTTATAATTGAAGTGTTGAAAATCCAATACACTCTTTCAAGAGGGAAATCTAAACAGTTTTCTGTCAGTAACAGCAACATACAGTAGTCTGGAACCTCCTTGAAGTTAATTGCAGCACAGCTCACTAATGAAACTTTCCGTCTATTAAATCTTAACAGGCGTAACTATAAAAATGGCGCCAAGCTTTCTCCTGCTCTGGAATGTCCCAGCTAGCACTTTGTGACTTTTACCCTTTATCTTTGTAATTACTGTAATTATTGCAGAGTGGGAGTAGAATCAAGATCTGAGAGTATAGTATTTTTTTCCCAAGTCCGATTTTTATCATATGCTTAGGATGAGAATATTTTGAGATGGGCTGCAAGGCAGGTGGGGGGGGGCGGGGGGGGGGTTGGGGGGCGGGGGTGGACAGTTACACTCATTTCACTGTAGAACCCATATTCGGGTTAAGGGTTGTTGGATTATTGCTGAGTTCCAGGATACACATACGAGACGCTAACAGCTTCTCAAGAACGGTGATTTCTCGGTAAACTGATTTTATATTTTATTTTGGATACTTTATGTACTAATAGAAGTCGTTTTATAAATAATATGAGGATGGAGGAGAACATGTCAAAATCGTTACTTTCAGCTTTATAGCCTAATTGAAAAAATGTTCCCCTCTTTTTTCCATAGTAGTAGCCATCTGAAAATGGCATAGTCAATATTTTGAAGTTTTTGGAAGAAAACCAAAGGAAACAACAGTTCTTTTCTATATTACTTGCTGTCATGAAGAACAAAATCCCTTTTATTTTATTGTCCCTGAACGGTCTTATGTCCCTATGGCGGGAGGAGGACATAACGCTTGCCACCAGTTATTTGCTTAATTTCGTATCAATTTTTCCTAATATTAAAAAAGAAGTGCTTTAGGGCAGCACTCCTAGGAAGTGCAACCATTTTGCTCCTAGTTCCAAGCCTTTGTCCTAAATAGCAGCGCGAGAAAGGAAATGTCCCACTAGGAGACCGGTTGGGGGGCCAAATAGGATGAACTGTATACATAATGCATTGCAGGTATCTTCATAAATTCATACTTTGCTGCAGGATAAATGTATTTGAGTCTAATGCCCGGTGGGCATTTATTCCATTTCTATTTTCTCTTCACTAGGCAAGCCGGAGCCAGGCAGACAGCATGTACATATATAGTTTTGGCTACGATAACTAGGACATAAAACATGTTAATTAACTTGTGAAAAGTAAGTTTTGATTAGTTTTATAATATCTGCCTGGCACTTCAGTGATAAAGTGGATTTTTTGAATGACCCTGCAGACCAAATTTTCGCTTAAACGATCATCAGTTCCTCCTTTATGTATTATATGGGCATCTCTTTACAACTGACCACTCAGCACAACATAGGTGCATCTACTAAAGCATCGTTTCTCTACATGTGATCAGTACATAGACCACCTGCATCGTTAATCACCCAGGGAGATTGCTTTAAAATGCAGATTCTTGGTCCAGCTTAATCACACGGTCTCAAGGAGGAGGTGGAGAAAGAAATCTGTTTCCCAAGCTCCCTACATCACTCCAACGCACTGAAATTTGTGCCCGGCTATGTCAAGGGAACCTCAGCGTGATTTACTACCCTCAATTATTCCACTTAATGCGTCATCTTCATTGTCAACGAAGATGCTTACTTAGCCCCCACCGAGTGCAAGACATTTTCCTGGGGGATGAGGTGAAGGCATGTCTGCCCTCCAGGCACTCGCGGGCCAGTTGGAGGGGTCAATCAAAGATGAATAGGAACACAGCACAGCACACACCAAGCCCAGATAACAATAATAGTAAGAGTGGCCACTTACCGAGCTCAGCATGTGAGGTCTAGCTATACATTTTATCACTATGTCTCATAATCCTGGTTAGAAGATATAATTTTTCTTTTGTTATAAATTAAAACTTCTAACTCGGGAAGTTCAAGTGGCTTTCCCAATGCCACACAGCTTATAAACGAGAGAGGTAGAGCTGAGACCGGACTCTGACCCAAGGCCCATAGCCTTCCAGCCCACCGTGCTGGCCTATCCAAGGAGGGCTCAGGTACAGCAAATCTGGCTCAGTCCTGTTCTCGTTGTGCTGAAAGTATGCTAGCAATGTCACAAACAAAGTTTGGGGGGGGGGGTCTCAATGAATAAAGCACCTCATGATACGAAATGTATACAGGGGTGTAGTTTACCCCTAATGTGACCCCATCATGACAGAGCAAAGGTATTATAGTGAAGTTGCCTGTGTTTTCTTTTTTCCCCCCCAATATTCAAGAAGAAAGTATTCTGTTAAAAAGGTTAAGGTTCATTGTGGTCAGGGGTACAATGATCTGACCTAGGTTTTTTTTGAAACCATGAGCATTTTTTCCTAATTCTTCAACAGAGATTTAATTTAAGGGCAGATGGCAGCCAATTGTAATCTGAATTATTAAGGAGGCATAATTCTTTTTCAAGTGTTGCATTATACTAAAAAGAAAACAAAGTTCTCTACATCTCTGAAGACATGGCTTCTCGAAAGAAACAAAGCAGAAAATAAAGAGCAAAACCCAGACACCAACATATCTAGAAATTTATCACATAGAAAAGTAGTAAGTTAAATGGGTCAAAGGAATTTTATACCCTCACAACTTAAATTGTTTTAGCTCTGCTAAGGTCAACGTAACCCAAAATAATTTCTCTACGTATTATTATCTTGAAAGTATGAAATCAAACTATTTTAAAATCTGGTTTTAGTCACTTTTTAATTATATTTTATTTTGACATAAATTCATACGGAGTTGTAAGAAATAATACAGAGAGATCGCATGTTTTTACATGGGCAACATTTTGCAAAACTTTAATGCAGTATCACAATCAGGATATTGACATTGACAGTCGAGATACAGACTATTTCTATCACCACAATGATTCTGAATGTTGCCTTTTTATCTACCTCCCTCCCACCCCCATGCCCTCCTTAATTGATCCCGGCAGCTAGCAGCCTGTTCTTCATTTGAGTAATTTTGTCATTTCAAGAATGTTGTATAAATTGAGTCACATAGTGTATAACCTTTGGGGATTGGCTTTTTTTGCTCCGTATAGTTTCCCAGAGACTTGTGAAGATTATTCTGTATTAATATTTCTCCCTTGCTATTGCTGCCTAGTATTCCACGGTATGAATGTCCCACAGTTTTTTAAACCATTCACCCGTCGAAGGACATCTGGGTTGCGTCTAATTTTTGGTTATTGCAGATAAAGTTGCTATAACATTCACACCCAAGTTCTTGTTTGGACATAAACTTCCATCTCTCTGGGATAAATGCCCAGGAACATAATTGCTGGGTCATATGGTAGTTTCATGTTTAGTAGTTTAAGAAACTGCCAAGCTATTTTTCGTAGTGGCTGTACCCATTTTACGGTCCGTCCCATCGGCAATGTCTAAAGGATTCAGTTTCTTCTCATTCTCACCAGAATTAGGTGTTGTCCAGTGTCTTATTTTAGCCATTCTGATAGGTGGGTAGTGGTTATTTTCTTTCTACAAGATCTTTCTCAGAGAAAAAAAGGTTTTAATTTTGATGAAGTCCAGTTTATCAATTTTTCCATTTATGGACTCTGCTTTTGGTGTTAAGTCAAAGAACCCTAGGTCTCAAAGACCTCTTTTTTTTCCCAACAAGTTTCACAGTTTTAGTTTCACATTTAAGCGTATGCCATCTTGAGTTAATGTTTATAGAAGGTAAGGCTTAAGTCAAGATTCGTTTTGTGACCCACGGATGTCCAATGGCATTTGTTGAAAAGGCTGTGCTTCCTCCATTGAGTGCTTTTACATCTTTGTCAAAAACCAGTTGAGCATGTTTGTGTGGGTCTATTTCTGGGCTTTCCATTCTTCTTCTCCTTCTTCTCCTCCTCCTCCTCCTCCTCCTCCTTCTTCTTCTTCTTCTTCTTCTTCTTCTTCTTCTTCTTCTTCTTCTTCTTCTTCTAATGTTTATTTATTTTGAGAGAGAGAGAGAGAGAGTGAGCAGGGGAGGGGCAGAGAGAGAGGGAGACAAAGAATCCAAAGCACGCTCCAGGCTGTGAGTTGTCAGCACAGAGCCCGACGCGGGGCTTGAAGTCATGAACTGTGAGATCATGACCTGAGCTGAAGTTGGACACTTAACTGACTGAGCCACCCAGGTGCCCTTGGGCTTTCCCTTCTGTTCTATTTTCTATCTCTCTTCAAATACCATACAGTGTTCATTTCTGTAAGCATATTACAGTTCTTGACATTCTTCTTCTTTCTTAATTTTTTTAGTGTTTATTTGAGAGAGAGAGAGAGAGAGAGAGAGAGAGAGAGAGAGAGAGAGAGAGAGAGAAAACATGCACAAGAGGGGAAGGGCCAGAGAGAGAGAGAGGGAGAGAGAGAATCCCAAACAGGCTCAGTACGATGTCAGCACAGAGCCTGGTGTGGGGCTTTAACTGACAAACTGTGAGATCATGACCTGAGCTGAAATCAAGAGTCAGGCGCTTAAGCGACTGAACCACCCAGGTGCCCCAACATTATTCTTCTTTTTAAGTTACTCTTTTTCCAAGTTGACTGAGCTATATTAGTTACTTTGCCTTTTCATATACCGTTTTAAGGGTGGATTTTTCACCTTTTCACTTTCAACCTCTTCATATCATATTTGAGGTATAGTTTTTATAGATCACATACAGTTGGGTCATGTTTTTAAATCTACTTTGCCAGTCTTTCAACTGATATATTCCACTGATAAGGCTTAAGTCTGCCATTTTATTTTTATTTTCTGTTTATTCTTTCATATTTTTGTTAGTTACCTGATTTTCTTTTTTTCTGCTTTTCTGTGGATTACGTGAACATAGTTTCAAGTTCCATTTTGATTTATCTACAGCGTTCTTGAGTATATCTTTTAGTATAGATTTTTCAGTGGTTGTTTTAGATATTACATGAAAGATACATGACTTATCACAGCCTACTGGTGTGATTTCTCCAGTTTGAGTGAAGTATACAATCTTACTTTGCTCTTAATCTCTCCAGTTTATAATACAGTTGTCTTAAATATTTGAAACATTTGGAACATTCGAAATTGGCATAATTTTTTGTTTCAACCATCAAATATAATTAGGAAACTCAGAAGAAGGAGAAGGAGAAGGAAAGGAGAAGGAAGAATGTATTTACCCACATTTTTGCTGACTGTGTTTTCTTCTTTCCCGATGTTCCAAAGTTCCTTTGTTCATTGTTTCCTCTCTGCCTACAGAACTTCCTTTAGCCATTCTTCTAAGGTAGGTCTGCTGAAGACAAATTCTCTTCCTTTTCCTTCATCTGAGAATATCTTGATTCCCGCTTCATTCCCAAAGGATATTTGTACTGAGTATAGGATTCTGGATTGATAGTTTTCTTTCAGCACTTAAAAAATATTGTGCCAGTTCTTTCTCCATGGTTTATGACGAGAAATACAATATCATTTGAATTGTGTTTCTCCTCTAGGTAAGATACACTTTTTCTCTGGCTGCTTTAAGAATTTTTTCTTTGCCTTTAGTTTTCTGACATTTAATTATGATACATCTTGACATGGATTTCTCCAGCTTTCTTATTTTGGGGATTCTCTTAGCTTCTAGGGTTTGTCAAACTTGAGTTCTTGACAATTATTTCTTTGAGTGCCTTTCACAGCTCATCTTTCTCCTCTCTCTCTCTCTGGAACTCCAGTGACATGAACGTTAGATATTTTGCTAGAGTCCCACAGCTCCCTGAGATTCTATTTATTTATTTTTCAATCTACTTTATATCTGTTCTTCAGATTAGGTCATTTCTATTCCATTTTCCAGTTCACTGGTTCTTTTCTTTGTCCCCTCCATTCTGCTGTTGAGGCCCTCACCAAGCTTTTAACTTCCATATTGTATGTTCTAAATTTTCCACTTAATTTTTCTTGATATCTTCTATTTCTTGATGAGGCTACTTCTTCATTTGTTTCCAGCACGTTCATAATTGCTCATAGAAGTTTTTCGTTTGTTTGTTTTTGCCAAGACTACTTAAAAATCTTTGTCTGATAATTATCTCTGTTCTCTCAGTATGGGCACTCATAGTGTGTTAAATATTAGCCCTTCCAAAAGTTATATCCACATATTAATGCCTGGAACCTGTGAATGCTACCTTACTTGGGAAAAGGTCTTTGCAAATGCAGTTAAGGATCTTAAGTTATAGAAATTATCCTGGATTATCTGAGCACTACTTAAATCTAATGATAGGTATCCTTATAAGAAAAAAACAGAGAAGGAGGCAATGTGTCTATGGGAGCAGAGATTTAAATGGTGCAGCTTTTGGGGCTCCTGGGTGGCTTAGTCAGTTAAACATCCAATTTGGACTCAGGTCATGATCTCTTGGTTCGTGAGTTTGAGCCCCGCGTCAGGCTGTGTGCTGACAGCTCAGAGTCCGGAGCCTGCTTCAGATTCTGTGTCTCCCTCTCTCTCTGCCCCTCCCCTGCTTGCTCTCTGTCTCTCTCTCTCTCAAAAATAAACATTTAAAATTTTTTTAAAAAATGGTACAGCTTTAAGCCAAGGAATACCTGGAGTCACCAGAAGCTAGAAGAGGCAAGGAACAGAATCTCCTCTAGAGCCTTGAAGGAAGCTCAGCCCAGCTAATACCTTGATTGCAGATTTCTGGCCCCCAGAACTGTAAAAGAATAAATTCCTGCTGTTTTACACCAAATTTGTGGTAACTTGTTACAGCAGTCCTAGGAAATAAACATGACATCTATTGATTGTCTTTTTCATTCACTCTAAGACCTTTCTGGTTCTTGGTGTGAGGAGTGATTTTCAATCCAAACCTGAGCATTTGTATATTAAGTTAGGAGACTCTGGATCTTATTTATTTATTTTTTTTCAACGTTTGTTTTTAGTTTTGGGACAGAGAGAGACAGAGCATGAACGGGGGAGGGGCAGAGAGAGAGGGAGACACAGAATCGGAAACAGGCTCCAGGCTCCGAGCCATCAGCCCAGAGCCCGACGCGGGGCTCAAACTCCCGGACCGCGAGATGGTGACCTGGCTGAAGTCGGACGCTCAACCGACTGCGCCACCCAGGCGCCCCTCTGGGTCTTATTTAAACTTTGTTTTAGCTGGCATTTCCTGACATCACTGTGACAGAGGACTGTTTCATTACTGCCCGTAAAGGTAGAAATCTAGATTCCTTACTTGGCCTCCATTGACACCTGGGAGGTGGGGTGGGGAGTAGGGGGCTCTTTTATACTGTTGGGTGGGGTTGGGAGTTCTGGCTCTTTATGTGGTCTCCATCAACACTGTAGTGGGGATGGCCTCATTACCCCTGAATGATGGTGAAAGTCCTGACATTCCACTAGGCTTCCTCTGACATTACCTCAGTGGGGAGGGGAGGAGTGTCTCATTACTGCTGGGGAAATGGCGTTCCATCTCCCCACATGGTCTTCACGGACACTGGAGGGGCAGGGATCTTAACTTGACTATCTACCTGGCTTTTTCTGACACTACCTCAACAGGAAACGGGGGGGGGGGGGTGCTGGGGTACCTTGTTACAGCCTCAGGCGGATGCAAATTATCCTCTCAACGTGACCTTTGTTGGCCTGGGTGGAAGCGAACTCAGTTTTCTCTTTGATGTTGAACTAGAGTAGAGTGGTGATGGTCCAAACATTCTCTGTCTTGCCAGCCTGCCTTTCCCCTCGTCCTTTGGTTAGAGAGCAGGCTTTTGTTGGGGCTGGTTTTGTCTGTGTCCCTTGGCATTTCTGGATTGCGATGGCTTCTTCACGTCCAGGACTGGGATATGTAAGGCAACTCATATAAGTAACTCACCACCATGTTGTTCCTGGGGTTGTGAATTCCTTCGACGGCTTGCCTTCCTTTTTCCGCCTTCCAGAGTCTTGTGTTTTATTTTTATGTAATGTCCAGAATTTTTAGTTTTACTAAGCAGGAGGAATAGGGGGAAATATACCTACTCCATCTCTAGCAAATGGAAGTTTTAATACTATTCTTAAATACATCTGTTTGAAAAAAAAAAAAAGCCTCTACAAAAAATTTCACATTATAACAAACACATAAATGTTTCCTTGTAGGAATATCCCTCCACATCAACCTGCAGGAAAAGTATGCGGTATGCTTCCTGACTTTGTGAATATAAAAGTTTATACGAGAGCCCTTTTTAATCCTCGTGCAAAGGATCGATCAATTTGAATATATAATGATTTAAAGCCTTTAGTTATGAGGAAATAAACGCCAAAAGTAAAAAATATATTAGAAAAATTATTTACAAAATATAAGGGAATTAAAATCTTCAATTTACAAAAAGTTTTTTTTTTTTATTTTTTTTCAACGTTTATTTATTTTTTGGGGGACAGAGAGAGACAGAGCATGAATGGGGGAGGGGCAGAGAGAGAGGGAGACACAGAATCGGAAACAGGCTCCAGTCTCTGAGCCATCAGCCCAGAGCCTGACGCGGGGCTCGAACTCACGGACCGCGAGATCGTGACCTGGCTGAAGTCAGACGCTTAACCGACTGCGCCACCCAGGCGCCCCAAGGCAATTCTTGAACAAATAACGGTGATTGTGTTTTAGGCTGGTGGAAATAGACAGCAATGGGAACACTGAACAAGGAATGCAGGCAAGCTTAGGAACTGGAGAAGTGCTCCCGGAGAGAGCGGTGTTTAAGCTGGGAGGGGAAGGAGAAGCAGAGGTGAGCCAGTCACCAAGGGTCGGGGGAGTGCTACAGGCAGAGGGACCAGCTTGTGCAAGACGTGTGAAGGTGGGAAAAGGCATGGGGACGTTTGAGGAACTGAATGAAGCTCAGGGTGGCTGGAGTACCAAAATAGGAGGAGGCTACGAGAGATACAGCTGGCAGCTAGATCAAGGTTGAACTGTGGTCCTTAGGAGGTGTTTCGGGTGTCATTCCGGTAACAACAGAAAAGAGTTAGAGCCGGTAGATTTTCAGTGTTAGGCTCTCCAATTAGCCGCAGCTTGAAAAATGGATTGGAGGAAGCCTAGATGCACAGAAGCCAGCAGGCATGATCCTGCACTGGCCTGGGAAAGTGGGGCTGGTGGTCTGGACTAGGAGGTCTGTGCAGATGTAGAAAAGAACTAGAAAAGGTAATGAACTTGTGATTCATTGAACGGGCGGGGACAGGGAAAGTCAAGGTCAACTTCCAGGTTGCTCCTTGGGTAACAGCGTGGGAGGGGGGCGGGTGCCATTTGTCAAGACAGGAGACACTGAGGGAGAAGCAAATTTGAGGGAAGAAGAAAGACCATGGGTGTGATTTTTATTATACTGGGTTTGAGTGACCTGTGTTATATCCCGTTTGAATCCCAAATGGGAACCATTTGCAAG
Source organism: Felis catus (assembly GCF_018350175.1). NCBI lineage: Eukaryota > Metazoa > Chordata > Mammalia > Carnivora > Felidae > Felis > Felis catus. The sequence continues at coordinate 163,793,827 of NC_058375.1, forward strand.
GCGGTGGATGTGCTTGTCTGGAGCTTGCGAGGCAGATCTGGTTCCCGTTGCTCTGGGATGGCTGAGATTATCCAGATAAAGTGAAGAGTTTGAACGCAGGCCCATGAACAGAGCCCTAAAGAAGATGAGCATTGAAGGGCCAGCAGAGAGAGAGAGCCAGGGAAGGGAATGGAGAAGTAGCGGGCACAGAGGGAGGAGGCACGAGGAACTAGGCAAACCCCAAATGGGTGCAAAAGTGAAGCTGGTCCAGTGGTTTACTTATCTATACCTTGTGCCCCAGGATTTCCTCCTGGCGAAGTTCCTTTGGACCTGGGCTGTTCCTGGCTTTGCCCTGTCCCCTGCCCTTTGCTTCATCTCAAGCTTCCTCGGTAGAAAATATAGTCGCTTGGCCAGAAAGATGATGCCAGCCGCATCTTGTAGAGTAGGCAAGAGAGCTTGGTATTTAACACCAGCAAGGACCACCTTCTGTCAGAACCTGTGCTGTAAAAAGAGGACTGAGATCCCCTGGGGGAGGGAGAAAGCTACTGCCGTTTCCTATAAATCTGCAGGTCAGAGCGGCTCCAAAAGATAATTGAGCCCAATCAACATGAGGGACTCACGAGGTGACTTTTGCATGGGGAATTTAGTGACAGCATGAAACGGGGAGAGAAGAAAAAAATAGAATCATCCTACTGCACGAGAACGGTCAGATTTCAAAATGCTCACGCCAAACCTGGTTTTTGTTTTTGTTCTTACCGTTTAGATCATTAAATGACGCAAGACATGCTCTTCCTCAATGAATTAATTCTGAATTCGTAGAGACTATGGTTTACATTTTCATTGAAGTTTTCCTCCAGGACGTTTTTCTCTCTGAGTTCTCAAGATTGGTTCTTTGTAGGCAGCACAGACCTGAAGACATTTATCAATAGTAGTAATGGCAGCTGACACTTACTAAACTCTTACTATGGACCTTGCCTGTGCAAGACTCTTTACATAGTTTATCTGATTTAGCCTCCCCAGTAAGCCTACATCACAGGCATGCTGGTTTTCAGAAGTCTAAGGCACAGAGAGGTTAAGTAACTTATCTAAGATGACGCAGGTCCTAAGTGATCGTTTATCAGAACCAATCGGGCCTCATATACATGAATCTCTGGTGCTTTCCATCTAGAAGGAGAGAACCCAGTCTGGAAGGATGGCAGCCAAGCGTCTCAGCCACACATGGCCGGTGGTACCTCCACCAAGGAGCCTCTAAGTTGCTCACGGGGCTGTCTCAGTTTCCCAGGTGGAGGAGTTCATGGAATGTCAGCTCTCTGGAGCTGAAGCGAGCACCCCAAGTCCCCCTGGCACGATAGGGAGCTGTGGCCATGCTCAGAACTGGTGTGGGGGGTTATGTCCACATTATTGAAAGAGCCTGCTGCTTCCATAAAGGGGTTTACAGTCAGTCCCACCTCCTCCTCCAACAGTTGGGCTGGTTCCTGACACACAACTTCAAACTCTTATCTGAGCAGATCAACCATTTATCCCGTCCAGGAAGTGGAAATGTACCAAGGGGCAGACTAACGGATTCTCAGAGCAAATGAAGGGAAATCCGGGCAGTAAGGTCATTTGCCTGGTTCTGAGAGCATTTCTACTAAATGTTTCCCTTATATATTAATGCCACGGAATCTGAGCACCTGCCGGGTGCCAGGCTTGCGAAGATTCAGAGATAAACAAGACACCATTCCTACCTTTGGAGGGGCCAACGCACCAGAGGTGAGTTATTAAGCACTGAGGAAGGGCAATGAGTGAGCTGAGCACAAGGTAAAGGGAATGTACGGAGGAGTCACAGAGAACCCAGACCATGGGGTCCTGGGGAGGCGTTCTCAGAGGAAGATTCCTGGGTCAATGTTCATGGTTTTAACCAATGGGTACAGTTAGCAGTTCTAGAAAGGGCGGGGGGGTAGGGGGGAGGCGGCGGGGTGGGGAGACAATCCCGGCAGAGAAAATCGCCGGAGCAAAGGTTTGGAGGAGAGAAACAATATGGGCCATCTGGAAATGACAGGCACTTTAGTGTGGAAAGGAAAAGGCAAAATGGTGGTAAGAGATGAGACGGGAGAAATAGAAAAGGGTTCTGTGCCCCACTAAAGAGGCTGGACATCGCCAGCGAGGAAGCAGATGAGTGAGTTCAAGTCTGTTGAGTGGTGGGTGAGCCTTGGGTTTCAGACGGCTCGGTCTAGCCCTTGGGTAATGGGAAAGGTTTCCAAACGGACACTAGCAGTGTGTGGAACATGTTGCTAGGTTGGTAGCACATTGTAAGAAGAGCTAGAAGGGTTCCGAGGAAACTGCTGTACTTACTCCCTCTCCTTTTGGAGGAAAGGACTACACTTCAGCAAGCTTCTCCAGTCTCAGGTGAGGTCACCCCACCCTCCACACATGTGCTCATAACAAGAGGGAGAAAACGGGAAGACAAGCCAACGGTTCTAAGAGCATCTTTGGTCCAATCATTAAAGCCTGTTAGTTCAAACCTCTTCTCCCGTTGAGATTGGCAGGACGTTGGCAGAGGGGCAGGGGAAATGACAGCAGGGAACTATTCATTCAAATAGGCACCGACTCGCCCCACCCTCGAGGAGCTGGTAAAGAACGCAGACAAGGATACGGCAAATACATCAGGCATGAAATTACAAGGGCTTTAACCACAGAGAACAGAGGAAGCTCTTAAAAGGGGCCCCTAAACCCGGCTGGGAAGGGGTAATGAAGGATTCTTCCTTGTAGGAGTGATGTCTGAACCAAGGCAGTAAGAATTAGACCAGGAAAGGGGTGAAGGGAGTTGCAGGCAGGAGCAGCAGAGAAAAAGGTATGAAGGTGTGAATGTGAGTGAGTGTGTGAGTGTGAGTGTGTGTGTGTGTGTGTGTGTGTGTGTGAGAGAGAGAGAGAGAGACAGAGAGAAGGAACACATATGAGCAAGAGCTGGGGGTCTCCAGTACTTACATGGGGAGTAAGATAACTCTGGATAGGTGGGAAAGGCTCATGTTGTAAAGATCTTTGTAAGTCTCATTATTCAGGTTAAGTTTAACTGCATATAGTAGAAAATCCCACAAATGATAGTGGCTGAATCAAGGTAAACGGATAAATGCGGACTTCTTCACCAAAAGACGCGGTAAGTGTGCAGACCGACACGGGTACAGGGCTCCACAATTTCCAGTTTCACAAGGGACCCAGGCTCCTCTCTTGCTGCTTCACTACCCTACACACATCCCTCTGACCCTCAAGGCCTCCTGGTGGTTCCAGATCACTGCTGGATTCGTCAGTACAGCCGTAGGGCAGGACAGAAGAATGAAGAAACCCAGAGGGCAAACCGTGGCCCCTGCCCCCGGGGTTAGGTTAGCTGGCTTTAGGTGGTCTTACATGTCATTAGCCAGAACTGAGTCACACGGCCACCACCCTGGCTGCATGGGAGTCTGGAAGACGATGGCTTGCATTCTGGGTGGCTCTGCGTCCAGCTGCAATCAAGTTTCCCCTGAGGCGATGAACAGGACCTCCCAGAAGCCATTCCAAACCATTCTAAAAAGGCGGACACGGCCCTGAATCGTGAGAGCCTGCGGAAGGGCCCTGAACAAGGAACGGCAGGATCACACTTGGGTGCGGGCCTTCGTGTAATCTCGGGAGCACAGAGGCCAGCTTTGCTGTGCTCCCCTAATGGGCCACATTTGCAGCACAATGCCTGGATGTTAGCAAACACTTCATAATTGTGTTGTGGATGAACGAAAGGAGGGATGAGTGAACGGCAAGACTGGCGGTAAGGAGAGTGTGAAAGCAACGGGCATTGATAAGGGTTGGAACTCAAATAATAGCAGTAGGAGTGGAAAAGACAACAGCGGCTGAGGACTGACACGGGTGTCATTCGAGCACGGGGAAAGAGTTACAGACGGGTCAGATTTATGGTTTGGGCAACTGCGAGGGTGGTGCTGTCATTCACCAAGATGGGGAATCAAGGAGGAAATTTACAGAGTAGGAAGTGAGAAGGAGTTTGGTTCTGGCCGTGGTAACGTGGAGCTAACCATAGCAGCCCAGGGGGAGTCTCTGGGCCCCGAGGGAGACCTCAGCTACAGATCTGGTGCCACCTAAGGAACTACAGCATTTAAGGCCTGGAGAGGAAAAATAGAACTTTCACAGGACACCGAGACAGATCAATTCAAAAAGACTGAGGCGGGGTTGGGGGCTACGGATAATTAGGAGAGAGAAACATCCAGGAAGCCAAGGGTGAATACAGATGTAGGAACGGAAAAAGTGGTGTCAAATATTCCAGCGGGGTCTGGTAAAACGAGAAGAGAAAATGTCATTGAAGTTGGCAATTAAGAACTTCTTCCAGGTTAGCTTGAGGGAAGAGAGGGCGGGCCAAGCCTAATGACTGGGGGGGGGGGGGGGAATGAGGAAACAGGGACAAAAGTTAGATGATTCTCTTCAGAAGGATAAAAGAGGGACGCAGGTAGTTATAAGGGCACATATTTTATACAAATTTAACTGAAAGGATAAAATAGCTTGGCAGTAAAACTCACACTGTGTGGGACTCTCACTTAATTTTAGATTCGACTCATTCACATTTATAAAGCACTAACTTTAGGCTAAGAAATATGCCGGAACTTTCGTGTACTTAATTTTTTATTATGTAAAGTTAGTACCCTTTATAGTGGGTGAACAAAGTTAAGGAACATTCTCTTCCCTGTCAGGCAAGTAAAAGTCACTTGGATTTTTTTTATAGCCTGAATTCAAAATAATATACTTTTCAGAAGACATTTATACATTGAGGTCTTTCTTACTTAGCTTCTAGTGTAATTGCTCACTGGCTCGATGCATTCAATAACGCCTTGGTTGATCAGTATACTTTGGTTATTTCACGGCGTATTTTTTGTGGCTTTGCTAAACCATCTGGGGAACATTTTCAAAATATGCTACCCCGCTTGACACTATCTGGGTCTAGGTACGGTTTTACATCCCCCTCCAGGCATTCCCTAAATAAGCCACTCTGCAAAAACAAGCAGGGCTAGAAACAAACACAGCTGACACATAGATCTGTCCTTCTTGGTTCACATGAAGGTACCATTTTGTTTCCGAGACTGGCCCAAAGAGAATCATCACCGGTAACGAACACCAAATTCATCTTGGCTAGCCATCACACAGAGCAATGCTGCCCAATTATAGACTCTTGAGTCAAAAAAATAAAGATCCCAGGGGCGCCTGGGTGGCGCAGTCGGTTAAGCGTCCGACTTCAGCCAGGTCACGATCTCGCGGTCCGGGAGTTCGAGCCCCGCGTCGGGCTCTGGGCTGATGGCTCAGAGCCTGGAGCCTGTTTCCGATTCTGTGTCTCCCTCTCTCTCTGCCCCTCCCCCGTTCATGCTCTGTCTCTCTCTGTCCCCAAAAAATAAACGTTGAAAAAAAAATTAAAAAAAAAATAAAGATCCTGGAATTAATGGTACCTCTTTCATTACCCATCATCCAACGCTTCGTCTCTTTCCAAATACCACCAGCTGTGCCTTCCTGTTGCCTTTCTCTGTGTCCCTTCATCTCCATTCTTCTGGTGAGGCTCTGTCATGTCTCCCCTGGATGATTACAACATCCCACCATCCTGGTTCTAGTTATTTCTCAAGCTTTTTCGTTTGTTTGTTTTTTATTCTGACTTTACCTTCGCAACTATTCCAAAGCAATGGCTACCTCATCTGCAGTCATCAAGGGGCCCTTCTCCAGCTAGTTGCCAGGGGCACACAGGCCCCCCAGTGGCCAGCCCCATCTCACTCCTCCATATGTACTTGCCGACCTCCACAGAAACCCTCTGTGTTATTTCAGCCAGACCAGGACTCTGAACGTAGCCTTGAAGGGAAGGTGTTTTTGTTTCTGTTTTCCGAATTTCCCAAAATGGGAATGGAATAACTTTCATCCCAGCCAAGAGGATATGAACCACCTTCATCCCCACACTGCCTTGAATCCGTCCCTTCTCAAATGAAAGCCGGCCTTGTACCCTGTAAAGGCCGTGAATCCACAGACTTACGTGTCTGTTAGAACTCCACAGAAAAAACGCATTTTTTCACTAGCTCTTCCGTTCCGCGTCGACTGGTTCCTGCACTGCCACCATTTCCCGCCCTCCTCAGAACGAGTTCTGTTATTTGATGGCCACGAAGCAAAGCGACACTGAGGAACATTTCTAATACCTCCCAGATGGTCAAATATGGTAATTCCCAGGGGTCAAGCTGAAATAAGCCGTGTGGCTCCTGAACCTCCTTTCTATTAAAAACCTCCGCTGAAATATCGAAGCAACGGCAGAGGCAAAAGTAGACACTACAAATGGATCTGCCGCTTTAAAGGTCAGTAAGTCTCTTTCTCTCCCATGCCTCAAAAACCCCCATTGAGACAGACGGGAAAATCCAATGGATGGTTTGAGACACACGCAGAGGGCCACTTGCCTTGCCTTGCACCGGAGGACAGGTGCACCGCCCCTCCCACGGGAAAAACTCGGTGAAAATTCCAGAGTCGCCTGTCTTACTTCTCTCCCTTCAAGCAGGAAGTTGACCTCGACAGGGAAGTCACTTGCTTTCACAGGTCTTCTTACAAGAAATGGCACTTTCAAAATCTTTTTTTTTTTTTTTTTTTTTTGGTCCCTGACCAAGATGCTATTTATAGCGGAGATGGGGGTGGGATGGGACTGCAAGCAGAAAATAGTTTGAGGCTAAGGATAAGTGATTAATGAAAGGTAGTTAGTTAATGGGCAGGATACACGTGGAAGGCACCAAAGGCCCCTTAAGTTCCTCCTCTGATGCCTCTCTGTGATCTGGGCCCAGCAGGCCAGCTAGATTCATCCTATTTCTCCATCTATTACGCGATATTCACCAGATCTCTTCTTCACACATCTTAAGAATGTGGGGGGGCGCCTGGGTGGCGCAGTCGGTTAAGCGTCCGACTTCAGTTCAGGTCACGATCTCGCGGTCCGTGAGTTCGAGCCCCGCGTCGGGCTCTGGGCTGATGGCTCAGAGCCTGGAGCCTGTTTCCGATTCTGTGTCTCCCTCTCTCTCTGCCCCTCGCCCGTTCATGCTCTGTCTCTCTCTGTCCCCAAAATAAATAAACGTTGAAAAAAAAAAAAGAATGTGGGATAGAAAAGAAAAGATAATGTTTGTTTGTTAGTGTTCTCTTTAATGGAAAGCGATTTATAAAATGAGGTGAAAGAAATCACCTTTATATATGCTTTCTGCCAGCTTTATAAATTCACTGTAATCCTGGGTGGTTTCTGGTCTTCTCTTAGGAATCTTTCTGTGGGTCAGTAGAAAAATTACCGTCTTATCTCCTATAAAAATAAAGGATCAAAGGATCATGGGTACAAAAAGACTTTTGTACATCCCTCTGCCTCCCGATGGGACCCACCACTCAAACTGGCAGGAAGCTACTCTTCTTTTTCTGAAGCTCTCCTATTTTTTATTATGTTGAATCCAAACTCATCAAGGTGACTGATATCTTTTGTTACATACAGAACACTTGGCTACTGCTTTGTTTTTTTCAAAAGTATATGTATTCCAGAGGCTGACCTCTCCCCATCCCTACTAAGAATAGCCCCCCTGCTCCCTTCCTTCCATACAGAACCACCTTCCTTCCATACAGATACAGAAGCCACGGTATCCATCAGTGGTGTGGGGAAAGTACTAGATGTCTAACAAATGCGATTCTCTGGTTAACTGAATTCTCTGGTCAAGAGAAATCAAACCCTTGTGTTTCAAGCTACCCAGATGTGTGCGCACATTTGTTGTATGACTCGGCATTGGCAGGGCCACAGGGTCATCTTTCCAAATATCAGGTCTCACTGGGTGGTATTTTGGACCCAAATAAAGAAAGTATAGGATATTGGATTCAATGTGCACTGGTCTGGAGAACGTGCCCTAGAAGGTGATATTTTTAAAAACAAAATTCTCTTTGGTCATCATTTTATCATTTGTCTTTCTTTTTCCAGCGAAAAGCAGGGAGGATAAAACCAGTTGTCTGAGGATGGCTATTAGCTGAACCACAGGTGGGTTCTAGAATCTAATTTTACTCCCATAAAAATAAAGACATCAAAACAATACAATTTTAGCTAATGTCATACAAAATCAATCCTCTCTCTCTCCTCTCTCTCTCTCTCTCTCTCTCTGTCTTCTGCTTTCAAGATTATGGGACCAAATTTTAGAATGTGAAGCCACTAAGGTAGAACCTATTAGCCATTGTGATTAGCCATTTCCTGTTTCCAACTTCCAGCTTCCTGTACTCTTTGAGTGTGATAATCACCTTTCCTTCTCTGTATTTTCCTTGGGACCAACCCTCAGGACCCACAAACCTCAGTAAGACCCATGGCTTCAAACATCAGTATTTAGATTCTCTGTCCTTATCGGGAACCTTCTGCTAGGGCTTAAGAGTATGGGTTTGGGGGCGCCTGGGTGGCTCAGTCGGTAGAGCGTCTGACCTCGGCTCAGGTCATGATCTCAAGGTTCGTGAGTTCGAGCCCCACACGGGACTTGCTGCTGCCAGTGCAGAGCTCACTTCAGACCCTCTCTCCCCTCCTCCCACTTGCACTCTCTCAAAAATAAATAAATATTTAAGGGGCGCCTGGGTGGCTCAGTCGGTTAAGCGTCCGACTTCGGCTCAGGTCATGATCTCACGGTCCGTGAGTTCGAGCCCCGCGTCGGGCTCTGGGCTGACGGCTCAGAGCCTGGAGCCTGCTTCGGATTCTGTGTCTCCCTCTCTCTCTGACCCTCCCCGTTCATGCTCTGTCTCTCTCTCTGTCTCAAAAATAAATAAACATTTTTTTAGAAAATTAAAAAAATAAATATTAAAAAAAAAAAAAAGAACACGTGTTTTGTGACCGTAGACAATTACTTAACATCTCTGTGCTTATCTGTAAAATGGGCAAAACCATGGTACCAGCTAGGGCTATCGTGAGGTTGAAATGAGATAATGTGGGTAAAGTTCTTAACACAGAAAGCTCTACTTAAATTCAGCTAGTATGATCGTTAGATGGGTTGCTTCTCCCGGGCCTCACAGAGCAGCAGTATTTCCCGGAGGAGCTCTACGGATCAAATACAGCATAATTACCTGGAGAGGTTTCTGAAAAATGCAGATTCCTGGTCCCCACTCCCAGAGGAGTC